>NW_005188465.1:17608-24666 GCF_000239375.1 Pundamilia nyererei
GAGACCTTAGTTTTCACAGGAGCTACACAGCCACAACACCTTGTCATAGCAACACTAACTAAACCATACACAGTAAATGTATTTACCTTTTCTAGTTCTGAACTAAATATGTTTGAGCTTGGTAGCAGTCATCCTGTTTTGTTATTTACTGTCCAACTAAATAACTCCAAAATATGTTAGATATATATATAAAGGTTTTCATTGTTGGTGATATTAATGTATATTGTCCTACTAAACCACTGGAGAAGGATGTTTTCAAACCTGCTCTATGCTTTCGACCTTTTGCAGTCTGTCACCAAACTCATTTTAAACTGACTTACTTTGATCTCACGTGGGCCGGACCAGTAAAACTGCCCTTTCTGTTAGTGTAACAAAGTCTAACTATGCATTTAATCTGTGGGATAAATTCAAATAAGAAGAATAAGAAGTGTAATTTTAAAATGACGTCTCAGTTTGTCTACACGGTAAAGAAATGCTGCTGTAGTGTCAGCATGACTGTTTGGTCCTAAACTGTAAGAAAAAGATCGATTGTAAAAAAAAAAAGAGAGAGAATACATGGTATACTGGATAGTTTAAAGAAAACAGGAAGTTTTCCATTATTTATTTGTTTAACTATTGCCTAATTATTTATGTTTGACACCCCTGAGTTAGAAGAATAGTATTCACGGCAAATCGCGGGCTGATGTTGCGTGCAAGTTTTTAAAGAGTTCCGTTTAAGAAGTTGTTTTATTTTGAAGGAGCTATTGTGTTTCCGGTCCTGTGGGGACGCGGACCACAGTGAAGAGCGTCGCACTAGCGCAGAGAGGTCTGTGTCGGACCCGTAAGATGATGAGGAGGGGAGTCCAACAGTGACCGGGACTGACCGGGACCAGCGCTGGTCCGGGCGGTCCCGGCGCTGCAGCTGCGGTTGTTACCGGTCCGGGTTTGTTAATGTCATACAGGTGCGCGCTGACAGGGAAACGTGTAAAGTACTCAGATTCCAGAGCATAACCTGTAACCTACTGGTTACAGAGGTGGATTACAGTAGTTTGGACGGAGTCACGAGCTGCCTCCTCCAGAGAGGACAGAGTTCAGAAGGGTCTCGCCTCATATTTAACGCTCTGAGAGTGAGGACAGCAGCAGGAAAGCTCACCTTCTCTTTTCACTGCGACTGTCACCGTTTTACCCGAGGGCCCGTGTGCACCAGTTCGTCCTGTTCTGCAGGTTGATTTGAAACGGGGAGTGCAAACCAACGGCAGAGACTGCATACCTGCACTCTGAAGGCTGACTGCACGGGGAGGTGGGGGCCGCTGCTCCATAACAACTAAAATGAAGAACGAGTGCACTTATGTGTGTTTGTGCTTGAACTCACACACTCAGGTGTGACACAGGACTGTGATTATACTGCTCTTCATCACTCTGACCTCTGTGTTGCCTAAGGAGGAGGAAGAAGACTGTCGGTGGATCAACATCTGGGTCCAGGAATGGCTCAGTCTCCAGATCCTGATCTCACCGTCTTCCTGATGGGACGCAGCGGAGTGGGAAAGAGCGCTTCTGGTAACACGATTTTAGGACGAGCAGCGTTTGAGTTGAGTGAATCGTGGGAACCGATGACGATGAGAATCCAAGAGGAAACAGAAGAGATTTCAGGAAAGCTGATCCGAGTGATCGACACTCCGGGAATTGAAAGATCAAAAGAGGAACTGAAAACCTTCTGCCAGGGTCTCCTGCAGTCCTCCACCCCTCTGCTGTTCCTGGTGCTGGTTACAACTGGTCGTTTCACAGATGAGGAAGAGGAGGCTGTGCAGGCAGCCATCACAGTCCTTGGCGATGAAGGTCTGGCAAACAGCTTCCTGCTCTTCATAGGTGGAGATGAGCTGAACGTGTCACTGCAGGATCACATCAGCCAGTCTAAGAGAAGCCCACTCCAAGACGTCGTTAAGAAGTTTGGGGACAGGTATCATCTGTTCAACAATGAAGAGCCTGAAGACAAGAGGCAAGTGGGAGAGCTGCTGATGAAGGCTGAACGCCACAGGACCCGCGAGCTGCTGAGATTCAAAGCAGAAGGTACGTTAGAAACAAGCCCAGGCTCTCCTCAGGTGAGGCAGGCAGACAGGTGAGAGTTCAGGTCTGTCATCCTGACCTCTGACCTGCTGGAAACAGGTCAGAGGTCAGGTGGTCAGAGATCAGATGGATCACTGTTAGACAGAAGCAGTGAATCTATAAGAACCGTTCACATTTAGTCCGTTCAGTTTTGGACACATCAGTGTCGTCACCTCAGTATGAGGAGTAATAATCATAACATCAGTACGAGCCCCACGTTTGCCCTCAGAGGGCGTCGTGCTCTCAGCCACGAGGCTGTAGCTGCGTGGAGTAATGAGGCTGATTGTGAGGCAGCAGCAGTGTGAGTGCAGACGGGCTGTTTACCTGTCACTGCTCTTCATCGTGTTCCTTCTGTCTGTTCTGGTCCAGGTTTCTCCATCGTCCTGCTGGGAAACACCGCTGTGGGCAAAAGCGCTTCTGCAAACACCATCTTAGGCCGAGCGGCGTTTGAGTCGAGGGCTTCCCTCAAAGCGGTGACGACAGGAATCGGAGAGGAAACGGGACAGAGGTTTGGGAAGCGGATCACAGTGTTCGACACTCCAGGACTTTTAGGATCAGAGGAGCTGATTGAAAAGTACTACCTGGGCCTGCCCCGTTCCTCCACACCTGTTCTTCTGTCCCTGGTGGTGGTCAGAGTCGGTCGGTTCACCGAGGAGGACCGGCGTGCCGTGGAGACGGCGATCAGAGTCCTCGGGCCTCGGCGGTTTGAGAACAGCTACCTGCTGTTCACAGGAGGAGACGCCTTAAAGGACAAAAGTCTGCAGGACTTTGTTTCTGAAGATGAAGCAGGTCCTCTCCATCAGGTGGTGCAGAGGTTCGCAGGGAGGACTCACCTGTTCAACAATGAAGGAGGAGGACGAGAGCAGGTCAGAGAGCTGCTGCAGAAAGCAGGTAACCTTCACAGCTTCCTGTCTGCCCACAGCAGCTCATTTAAACCCTGTGATAACCTTCATATGCTTCTACACCGAGCCTGTGACAGCATGCTGCGTTCAGGGGAACTAAGACAGGAAAACCTCGAGTGTCCCAGCTTTCCTCAGGACCCTGAACGCAGCATGTATTTATCTGTTAAAGAAGTCCCAAAAATCCACATGTCACATGACCCACGTGTGTCAGCATGGATCAGCTGATCCGTGCACACATATTTAATGACTGCACGAAGGAAAAGATGATTTTAGATCCTCAGGAAGTTTGATTGGTGTGTTCAGGGCCGGATGTCCATGTCTGTAACATGATGTGTGTTTGTGTGTAACGCAGCACATACCTGTGACATACAGATGTTAGGTTTCATCTGCACATCAAAGGAAACTCATGTATGACCTCGCTGAGCCTCATTCCTCTGAACTCGGTGCACAAACTAGAGCTGTGCGATATGACGACATGATGAAGTTAAAACATCTCTCGTTTCATATTACACACCACCGTTTGTTTCGTGGTGTCACAAAATCCACTGTTCACTCAATATTTTTCATGGTTTGGATGGTCACCACGGCACAGAGAATCCCAGTATGGCCAGTGAAGATGAGGCAGAACCAGGTAGCTCCAAACAGAAGCACCAGTCCAAAGTCTGACACGGCCCATAAAACTGTACGATGCAAACGATGCAGCAAAGCGGCCTCACCTCAGACTCGCACGACCTCTGCTACCACCGACGCCAGAGTCACGTGACAGAGTGTGGAGAGAGTTCACGGGTGAGAAGCAAACAGAGCCGTCAGGTGCTCCAGATGCACCTTAGACTCAAACGTTAGAACAGGCTTTTCCCCGCAGCACGCCACGTGATAAATACAAAGAAAATGGCAGCCGTTCCAACATATTTCTAAAAAAGTCTAGTTTCATGCATCGGTCAAAACACTCGACTCCACGACGCCCAGCTGGAAACACTTCACACAGGTCGAGCTGATCGAGATTCACTGAATTTACAGAAATGTAAATTTTGTGATTAATATCGTTGTCGGGACGATAGATGTGTGTCGGGATGTAAGAGTTTGGTCATATCGCACAGCTCCAGCACAAACACACCCTCACATGTAATTATTCACTGAGCTGCTCCTGCCTGAAGCTCCATGTTAGCTTGGACAGGGTTTCACTCACTGCTCCTCGGCTGAACGCTCTGCTGCGTCTCTGCTGCTGTCCAGCAGAGGGCGCTTTAAGCTCTCAGGTCCTTCATCGTGGCTGCAGTTTAACATCAGCGTGTTTCTCTTCCAGGTGATCGTCTCATGGAGTCTCTCACACTGGTGGACAGGAGAGTCATTCTGATTGGTCTGTCTGGAGGAGGGCGGAGCTCAGCAGGAAACACCATCCTGGGATCGGAGCGGTTCCCGACAGGATGTGGGTTTGAACCGGTCCCAGCTGAGGTGGTCTCTGGGTCAGCAGCAGTGGAGCACTGTTGGATCACCGTGGTCGACACTCCAGGATTCACAGCCAGAGACTTGGATGAAGATCAGCTGGAAAAACGACTCAGGATGATGGAAGAACAGTCTGATCCAGGACCTCACGCCGTGGTGTTCGTGGTCAGGATAGGCAGGATGTCCAGGGAAGACTCTGCGCTCCTCACCGCTCTCAGAGAGATGTTTTATGATCATCCTAGTAACTTCTCCATGGTGCTCTTCACCCACGGAGATGAGCTGAGAGGTCGGTCCATTGATCAGATGATCCAGTCTAACAGCTGTGTGTCTGCACTGGTCTCCATGAGTCGTGACAGATTCTGTGTGTTTGACAATAATCAGAAAGGAAACAGAAAGCAGGTCAGAGAGTTCCTCCGTCATGTAGAGAACATCATCTCAGAGAACAGAGGAAAACACTTGGACCTATATGTACGGTCTACGGGAATGAACTGGCTGAGTGAGGGAATGGAGAGAAGGCACATGCACATGCACATGCACATGCACGGGGACATGGACATAATACGCATGAAGCACAGGTACATGTTAAAGCTGAGACCCAGGATCACTGTACAGATCTGCTGTGGGTGTTTTTGCAGCACAGCCAGCCGTCTGGACAAACTCTTCAGAGAGCTGAATGTCTGACTGTGATTGGTGGATGTTGACTGACTGGACTTTGTCTGCTTCCTGTTCAGGATCAGCAGTTTTCTGAAACACACACAGACACACAGAGAAACTCAAATGACAGCAGAAATGTGTGTGTGTGTTCTCAGGTCATGGATCCAGATCTCACCATTGTCCTCCTCGGTAGAACCGGAGTGGGTAAAAGTGCTTCAAGCGAACACTATTTTAGGACGAGCAGCGTTCGAGTCAAAGACTTCCTTCAAAGCGGTGACGACGGGAATCAGCGAGGAAACGGGACGAGTGTTTGGGAAGCTGTGGTGGACACGCCGGGAGTTTTAGGGTTGGGGTATCAGCCGAGAAAGCTCTGTGGGGACGTCCTTTGGTTCCTCGGACCTCGCCTGTTCCTGCTGGTGCTGAGCGTCGGTCGGTGGGGTTTATATCAGAAAAGCTGTAAAATAATAAAATCCTGTGAAAGTTCCTAAATGTTTGGCCTCATTTACATTTTCCAAAGATGTCCAGTGGGCCGGGTGGGGGTCTTTGACAAGCCAGTTGTGGCCCCCAGGCCTGATGTTGGACACCCCTGTGCAGACCAAAGATCATTCAGTGCTGAGAGCAGCTGCTGCTCCATCAGCAGGAAGCTCTGACATCAGCTCTCACAATAAAAAACATTATTATAACGGATGTTCGTACAACTTATTATCATGTTATTACAATATTGTAATAACATGATAATAAGTTGTACGAACATGAAACCATATGTTAGAACAATAAAGGTTTCATGTTATAATGTGATACAGCTCTATGCTTCCGTAACCGTCCACTTACTAACACTTTTGTTTTTACGACTCAAGCTTCATGGAGTTCATGTTACTGTTCTGAGTGTAAGTGCAGCTGCTCACCAGCAGGTGGAGCCACTGCTTCAGACAAACTTGAATATTGTTGTTTAAAAAGTAATAAACACTGTTTTAGGGAGCACTTTGATGAGGTTAATAACTAAAAAACCATGCAGTGCTTGTGACATTTGCATTTCTTCAACCAATCAAAATCTTTCATCAATATAAAAATGCCTCACAGACCCAAACAAAGTCAGGTCCCTGATCCGCACAGGTTCAGGTTTTTGGGGTCCTCACAAGGATAGAAGAACAAGTTCATGTGTTTGTGTGTGTGTGGGTCAGCTGTTGTCCCGTACTGTTGGTGTGAAACCAGATCCAGGACCTTCAGAAAGCTTGGAGGGGAAGGACCGTGCTGCACACGGCAGTCAGAGGGAGGAGATAATGACGGAGTGGAGGAGTGTCTGTCCGAGCTCAGTCTGCTCAGCAGTTAGTCTCAGTGTGTCTGCCTCACAGAGAGCCTCACTGTCAGCATGGAGGAGCGTCGCTGTGGATTATTGATCATCACCTTTCTGCTGCACGTCCACTGTTTGCACTCAGTTTACATCACCCAGAGCACAGGTGAGACTCTCCTCTAATACTTCTCATACTGCAATACTGACATTGCAGTACTGTTGATTCTATCTGCACACCAGTTACACAGCAGCTGCACTGATGCAGTAACACTCCTGCTCTTCTTCTGTGGTGGTTTCCATTCAGTGCTCTGCGTGCTGACCTTTGAACTGTGCAGTCAAGGTCAAAGTCAAACAGTCCATCAGCACACTGACCAATCACAGAGCAGCTCTCGGTGTGAGGCCCCTCCTCTGCACGTTTTCCCAGTAAATCTCAGTGTTTACGTGTTTCAGACGTTTGGGGAATGTGAGCCATCCAGATCATATTTCATCAAATCCTCACTGTGTGTGTTTGTGCTCACATTCCTGCTACATGAGGACCGAGCCTTTACACATCACAGTGGGGACACTTCTACAAATTGGGGACCTTCACATGCAGTGAGGTTCACGAGTGAAGTGTTATTTGAGTCCTCATGAGGACACTCAGTTTGTGTGTGTGTGTGTGTGTGTGTGTGTGTGTGTGTGTGTGTGTG
>NW_005188465.1:24686-28289 GCF_000239375.1 Pundamilia nyererei
TGTGTGTGTGTGTGACCTCCATGACCTCAGACAGAGCCCACTCATCCTTCCTCTTCATCAGTGTAGGTACAGCTTGTCTTTCTATACGTGTGAGGACCCTCGTCCTGCTCTCTAATCTCCACCAGGACAGAAACGTCCTCACAGAGTTGCTCTCAGAGTAAGACTGTGTCCAGCCTGAGCTGATGTAATCCTGTAGAAACTGTCCTGTGTGGGAGGATCAGAGGTTTTAGTGTTTATTTATTTATTATAACATCTGGATGAAACAGCTGGAGTCATGTTATAAATGTTAGTAATGTCTTTGAAGTAAAACACAGAAACCACAATCAGCTTTGTACCTGCCCACTGGTTTCATGATCACCATTAAATAATCCTCTGATAACAAAAATTAAAAATATATTTTATTTAAAACGTCTTTGTCTGAGTATGTTAAAGACGTGGCCGTATAAAAACAAAACACAGCACAGAAGTGTTTCAGGTCATAAACTCATCTACACGCTCTGTGAGAGGCGTCCAGTCAGAGTCCAACCACAGGATGCTCTCAGTCTTTGGCTCCGCCTCCTCATATGCTCTGTTGGTACAGTGACCTAACAGGAGCCATGTTATCGGTCACATGATGTCATGTGAAGGCTCCAACAGCATAAACACATCTAGAGGCCCAGCTCAGGTGAAGCTAGAAGACCACCTGTCAGAGGCCACGCCCCCAATGATGCAAAAATTAAGCCTTAATCAAATCTAAACAGGTTTGAAGTATCACTAGAGACTCCAAACATGTTTATTTTAACATGGGAGTCTATGGGACTGACTCAGTGCTGCTCCTGCTGGACGTCAGAGGAACTGCAGGTGTGAGGTTCAGGTGTTGTCGGTCTGAATGTTCAACAGTAACGTGTTTGTTTAAATAACTGAAGGTTTTATTGTCTTCAGTCCTGAAACAGACGCTGCAGGAGTGACTGACTCTTCTTCTTCTTCTGCAGATTCTCTCCATCAGGTTCTGTCGGAGTTCGCCATCATTCGTCCAATCAGGACAGACTCAGAGGGGCGCTTCCTGTCAGGTTCCATCTCAGCTCGCCAGCTACATCGCAGGAAAAGACACGCCCCCTCATCAGAGGACACACCCACCGACTTTAATGACAGACATATGGACACACCCTTTTCACAACAGGCTCCGCCCAGTCACGGTTGGTGGGGGCAGAGTCACATGACAGAGGAGGTGGAGCTCTTCTATAATGTGACTGCCTTCGGGCAGGAATTGCACCTACACCTGCATCCCAACTCTCGCCTCGTCGCCCCCACCGCCACCATGGAGTGGGAGGAGTCAGGACAGCACCACTCTCAGCCAATAGAAGACACCGGCTGCTTCTACACGGGAACTGTGTCCAACATGGAGGGTACGTCAGTCGCCATCAGCAACTGTGATGGACTGGTATGTATCACATGACCCAATCGTCTTACAGCTGTTTGATCAGAGCAAAGGTTCCCAATCTCCAGGTCGTGGACCAATCCTGGGTCATGTGAACTTAGTCACAGGGTCCCATGTAATCAGTGCCTGAAGAAGAAACTCTAACACGGTTCCTGCACTGTGACTTAAGTGAGCGGTAGTGTCAGAGCTGCGGGAGGGTCCACAGGTCACTGAGCATCCTCAGCTGACCTGCCAACACCATCACCAGGGTGGAGTTAACGGCGTGACCTCCACCCTGACGAGTTCAGAGGAGATGGGACTGTGGACGTCCTCCTCGTGTCTCCGAGGAGCTGAAACAAAGTCAATGATCGGCTCGTTCAGTGATCACATTCACAGATGTTTCTCCTGACACCATCCTTCAGCTCTCTGCGGGTTTGTTGTTTTAGCTAACGTTTAGCTAACGTTTAGCTAATGTTTAGCTAACGTTTAGCTATCGCCTGGTCGTTATGCCGTAGAGAATCATCAGCACAGCAGGCTGTAGACATGCAGGTGGTTCTTTCTACAGCTCACTGTAAAGAAACAGATTTATTTAATTATCCCACAGAAACTCACTTCAGCACCAGTAGAAAAGAAATAGAAAAAAATAGAAAAAGTAAATGAGTGAATAGCTTCAGCAGTGTATCAAACAGCTTCTCAGGCGTGTTCTTTCTACAGCTCTTCTGCAGTAAAGGTTTGAACGTGTTTGTGGCGTTCTGTTGTGCGGACAGCGCTCGCCTCACCGTCACCGCTGTCTAAGTCAGACGCTCACGTCCTGTTCATCACGGTCCTCTGATGCTGACGGCGGTGAGCTGAGCGACGCGTGTCTGCAGTCATAGACTGCTGTTACTAAAGTGCTCTGTGACTCAGGCTTTCATGAATAAATATCACACGATTGTTAAACAGTGATGAGACTCGTCAGCGTGGCGATGGAGCAGTGCTTCATACACACTAAAGCACACTAAAGCCCGCCCACAGGAACGTCTGCAGGACTTTAATGAGCAAATCAGGCGACCGTCTCAGGTTTCAGTCCAACATAAACATCTGTCACTAACCTGAGACATCACATGAGCCAAAGCATCAGGCGTTTCCTGGGTGACATCAACCAGTGACTCACCTGAGTCACCTAACAGGCTTCTGTGATCCCACCTGTCAGGTGACTCGAGACATGGACAGGTAAAACACAGACTTTGGTTTCAAAGTGACTGTAAGGAGGAAACACATCAGCCCCAGAGGAACGTGTCCCCGAGTCATGCAGGAGAGTTGTATTTCTTTTGTCCTCTCTGAGACGATTTAAGGATGTAACGACATCATCGTCATCATCGTCGTTGTCCTGAGCGAGGAAGCTGCAGCTGCTGATGGATGCAGATGTTTCCACAGCTGTCGATGTGTGTGGAGCCTCCTGATTTTCCACATATTGCAGCTGAAAGCTTCAGTCTGAGGCAGGAGGAGCGTCTGATCCAAACATCTACAAAAAAGATTTTAAACAATAAAAGTCACGAATGTGGCTCACAAAACTTTCAAAATAAAAGCTTTTAAGTTCAGCAGGGAGTCAGACAGAAACAGAGAGGACGCTGTAAAACGTGGCGTGCTGAGACCTTCGCTTTGTACAGCGTGGGCCGAGCCGCTGAGTGAAGCCAGATGTGGAGGACAGATGTAAGGCGTAGGAGGAGGAATGAGGAAGCTGCAGGGAACAAACTGCAGACTCACCGAGGTGGACACAATAACAGGAACACCTCAGCACTGAAGCTCTGATGGAGTTTACTGCAGGAGCAGTGCATGATGGGAAAAGTCTTACTCAGTTTATGATTTTATATTTCCAGCTCCAGCATGTTTACTGCTGACTCAGAGCACGACTGAGGCTTTAGAGCTGACGCTTCTCACTCAGAGCGACGTCTACAATGAGTCTAGGTTTGTTGTTGAAAAGACATCCACCACGACCACATCTGGACTCTAAATAGGCCGCACACTGAGGTCATAGAGACGACGCTAGACGTCAAAATAAGACGTCACCTGGCGTTACAAAGACACACCTTCAGTGGACCAAACCTGACGAATAAAAGACGTGACTGTGCAGTGGGACAGACCCACGGAGTCTTTATCTGATGGACACGTTCTTACTTTCTCATAAGCACAGCTGTGAGCTCTGCTCTTCAGTTTTATCATCTGAT
>NW_005188466.1:0-8761 GCF_000239375.1 Pundamilia nyererei
GTGGGGGAACTTGCACAATCGGTGGCTGACTAAATACTTTTTTGCCCCACTGTACATTTCTGTGGTTTTGTGAGTTGGGACTGACTTACCTATGGCTCTCGATACAGCATATGTGCCATTAACACGCCAGCAACCCATGAAAGTAATGCAGCCTCCAAGATCCTCAATTCTCTGTTTCTCATCCTGGACAGTTTAACACATCAGAGAAGGAGTTTAGCTTCTGGTTTCCTTCTCACCATTATGTGTGAGTATGTAAAAATAAGTGCATGAGTAATTTAACTTCACATGAAGTAACTGCATTTGTTAGTAATAGTTAAAAAAAACACATGCGCGTACACACACACACACACACACACACACACACACACACTGTGTGTGTGTGTGTGTGTGTGTGTGTGTGTGTGTACGCGCATGTGTTTTTTTGAGCTCTGAGGAATGTTTGATCCATATCACGCAATAAACTTTCCAAATATTTTATCTGCATTCCCATTTTGGAATACAACATAGTATGAAATTTGAGGCAGCAGAGGTTGTGTGTTTGTATGTGGGATTCTTACCTCTCTCTCTGGTTTATGTGGGTCCATGAGTCTAACAACATGCCCATCTCTGACCAGTATTGCCTGAGAGTCTCCCAGCCAAGCAACAGTCAGCTCTTGATCCTGGATCAGTACTGCCACTCCTGTGCTGCCACTCCGGAGACGCTGCAGCACACACAGGTGTAATTTAAAGACAAAAGACAGAGCAAGACAGCACACCAAGTTGAGTACTATAGCATGTAAATGTCAGCAGAAAACATTGTGCTCAAGATGCTGCACTGCTGATTTCTCAGTACCTCTCTCTTGGCCTTGTTTCTGAACATGTCATCTGTGCGTTTGAAGGCTGTTTTAAAGGCTGTGGTTGCATCACTCTGCAGCATCTCCTGTTTACTTAGAACAACATGGAGGTGAGTGGAAGCGTAGGTTGCTGCATCCACCCCTCCATGGCCATCAAACACAGCATAGTAAGCACGATCTACATCATCCTGGACCATACGGGAGGGAAAGAAAGACAGTCATAAATAAATGTCACAGAATGCAGTTTTGTGAAAAACTAAGTGTACCCCATGATTCAGTGGCTTGTAGGACCACCTACAATACACACCCTCTGAAGTGTGGGCTGACAGATGCCCCCCATAGGCAGCAGTGATCCCAGGATGCAGCCTACCAATCCCCAGATCTAGCCAACCCCTCAGATGGGACTCTAAAATACTTTGGTATGCAGAGGAGCTCATGGTTGAGTTGGTGACTGCAAGATATGCTGCACAACAAATCTAAATCACCTCTCCACCACCGTGCAGCATCTCTGTATGCTTGGCTTTCTTCAAATATGGCTTTTATAGAGGATCAGCACCTCACTGCTGCTTACTTTATTTCTATACAAGCAGTAAGGGTACACTTAGTTTTAACAGGACTTTATCCGGTCCTGTGAAAACTTTTTTTTTACATGACAGTATGTTTGATAATTAATTGGGATTGTAATTTCAGTTTTTATTTTTGTGTCTGTGATATTTTTCATACCTGAATTCCAAAGAGCTGGTTGAACTCGGCTAAAGCCAAATGTTTGTCCTCCATTTTTCTCCGGGTGTTTTTGATGGCATGAATGGAGCACTGGAGGTTGCGAGAGGGACAAAGAGCCACCTTGGGGAAGTTTCTGTGCCACGCCAGTGCTACATCTATCAGTTTATTCAGGAAGGTGCGTTGGACTGCCTCTGATTGAAATACTGACAATAAATTACAATACAAGTAAGAAACCTGTTATATTTCTGGGTTTTTTTTTCAATAACATCATGGACAAAGGCATTTTATTCCTTGAATTAATATGTACAATGGAAGTCAAACTACTTCCAGGTGGCACGGTGGTTAGCACTGTTGCCGCACAGCTAGAAGCTCCTGAGTTCAATTTCACCATCAGGCTGGGGTCTTTCTGTGATCTTTCTTCCTCCCACCATCCAAAGACATGCAGTTTGTGAGGATAGGTTAATTGGTTAAGCCAAATTGCCCTGTGTTAGTGTTAGCCCTGTGACAGACTGGCAACCTGTCCAGGGTGTACCCCGCCTCTCGCCCTATGACAGTTGGGATAGGCTCCAGCACCCCCAAAGACCCTGAAAAGTATAAGTGGAAGCGAATGGATGGAAGTCAAAATACTACTTTTCAGTGCAGTGCAATGCAATATTTCCAACCACTATGCAAATGTACACCAGTTCCTTATAGAGGAGAGGTCTACTCATAGTTTCAATTTTAGTTTTTTACTTGTTTAAAAACTTTAGAAACTGAAATTATAATTGTTTGTGTTAAAACGGACCCTTTCACACACATGTGGCATCATCGAGGCTGAGGCTGTGCCCAAGTTGGCTGTGTGGCAGCAGACAGGGTGATATGTATTGGATAAATTATCATCTCCCCTTTTGCAGCCTCAAATTGCACTGTAAAAGATAAATTATAGTCTGCGAACATGCCAATAAGACCTGAGATGTGAAGACAAGTGTGAATGTGATCTGTGTTAGTACCGCTAATGATATTTGGTAATGATAAGTTGGTATCAAGTTACTTGGAGAGTGTATATCAGATATATGATCCTGGACAGACAACTTCCAAACACAAGATTATTTCATTCTGTCTGCTTGAATTGAATTGGCATCTTTCAGTATAATGCAATATATTCAAAGCACCACAAACATACAGACTGCTTTGTCATCTGCCTTCTCTTCTTGGTCACCTTCAGGTTCCTCAGGGCACTGGAAAGGTAAAAGGTCAGTCTGCAGCAGCTGGGAATATGCTGCCTGGCAAAGGAGGGCAGCGAGTCTTAGAGAAGCACCCCTGAACAAACACAGAGATAAATACAGTACATGTTGTGTAATCTCTTGAAATTTGAGTCATTTTTCTAACTGCAGTTACAAAGTGTTGCACCAAAGTCCAAATTGTGGACAGAAAAAAGAAAAGATAATTTTTGGGCAGTAACCTGTAAATGCACTTCTTTTCCTCTACAGAATTGCATTTCTCTGGCAGCAAAGATTGTGTTTAGGAAAAAGGAAGTGGCATGAACAATTTTGTTTCTGCAGACAGGAAATGAAACCTTCCTGACAGGGAATACATCTGTAGAAAATGTGAGCAGAACAGAAAGCCAGTCACAGTTTTTAAGTGTTACTTTTTCCTGCTCAAAGTTTAAAAGTGTTTGAAAGTCTTTTACCAGCCTCTTCTCATTGCAGAAAGATTGACTGCAGATTATTGATTTCTAGAAGCCCAGACTTCTTACTAGGGATGGGTATTTATACGATTTTTACGATTCCGATTCCATTTTTGATTCTGTTTAACGATTCGATTCTTTATCAATTCTCTTATCGATTCTTTTTTTTTTTTTTTTTTAAAAGGAGAACACTAAGGTTGATTAGCTTAGAACTTTGTTTTATATCTTCTCTTTGAACAAGATAGAAATTTAGGAGTAACATGGCCTTACAAACCCAACAGTGAGATCTTAAGAGATCCAGCCTATGGCTCTTCAATGGGGTGTCACGGGGTCACCAGGAAAAAAAAAATTGTAAATGTAAAATAATAAAATATTCTTCTGTAGCAATAACAAAATATAACATAAATTGTTCTGTAGCAATTACACAAGAATATCCAGTAATGTCCCTGCCTACAATTAAACACATTCACTTACCGAAAATCGACCGTCTCACACTTCTGGGTGCAAATGGGTGCAAGCCTTTTACCACAAACTTAGACACTGCTCGGTGATAGGGCTGGGCGATATATCGAGTTTTTTAAAAATATCGATATATTTTTATGAGATATAAGATGTGACCATATCCTTTATATCGATATAGTCTATGTTACGTTATAATTATAGTTGTGGAGCCACAAGTTCTCTTTCGTCCACTTTTGTCTCTACGCAACGTTACTCGGCCTCGCCTCTTCTTCACTAAACACAGCTCCCCCTCCACCCCCATCGCTTCACCTGCAGGCAGCAACAAGATGGACACGGCAAATCTCCATTAACGAGTTACTGCGCATCGCCCCGTGCGTGGGGCTGGACGGCGTCAACGTGTTAACGAGCTAACCACGCTAACGAGCTAACCGCGCTAACGCCATGCACAGCCTAAAATCCTTTCATTTTCTCAAAAGTTGACAGCGCGCCTTATGTATGAATTCTGGTTGTGCTTGATGACCGCAAACCGATTTCATGTGGAACACGGCGCTCAGCAATCTGTCAAAAAATGTTTTAGTACGACTTTGGTAAGCTACGGAGCTGCACCGCTTGATGGATTGTCGGAGCATTACGGCTACCGTAGTCCGGAGCCTGGCGGAGTGATACGTACTGTGCTTCAACGTAATATTACCGTATTGTGTGTGTATAAGGACCATAAATGGCACCTGTTAAGAGACACGGTTACAAAGAGGGTTTCAAACTCCAGGCTGTCAGTCACATAGTAGAAGTTGGGAACAGAGCAGTTGTGAAATCTGTCTTTGTTATTATGCTCAGCGTCTGTTAGTTTACATTTTGACTGCACAATTGTGAGCTCTTTGTTATGCACAAAAACAACAAAGTTTTCTTTTATTTATGGATCATTATTATTTAATAAATGCTCATAATTTATTTTTGAGTAGTTTTTTTCATGTACATCTATGCTGTATGTTAATAAAAGTTAATAAAATATCGAGATATATCTTATATCGGCATCCAGCTAAAAAATATCGAGATATGAATTTTGGGTCATATCGCCCAGCCCTACTCGTTGACATTCGTATATCCTGGCCTGAAAGAAGACACTAACGGTAGACTGCATCGAGAACTGCCAGCATCTGAGCCAACTATTTCGTCGACTCCTTCAAATGCGGCCGACAAATGCATCCTTCATTTCCACGAATTTGAAGGATGGGTCGGGTGTGTCCTTCGTGGCCCACCATATCCCAGAATTCATAGCGCGGCCCAGCCAAATTTCAGCTGCCAACAATGGCGGCCGCTGCTAAGTTTTAAAATTAGTCTTATTACTCTTTCTGGGTCACAAAATAAACTTTTAACATATTTTCAGGCGAGAAAGAAGCTGTGTAAATTTCAAATATCTGCTTGGTTTATCAAGACATCGCATATTTGCAAAAGTGCGCCGATGTTTTTGGAGACGTCTGTTAGCCACCCGCTGGATAGCAGACGGAGGGGTTCAGTGGTCACTCGAGCCGGCGAGAGCAGCGGAATTGTGGCTTCGTCGTTTTCAGATCCCCGCTCTTTCGCTACTCAGGTTAAACATGATATATACAGTAAGTCACTCGGATAACTTAAAAATTTAATTGTTTGCCTTTTTCTGTGTTTTATTTGATCCGGAGTAAATCGGTTTGGCTGAGATCAAAGTTATTAGATTTAATAAAACGTTATTAATCTATCTGGTGGGTTCCTCCGGGATTTTCACACAGCTGAATAAACGTCAAACAGAAAACTGATTAAACAGAAGTGTGAGACGGTCGAGAATTTACGCCAGTGTCCTGTTATATTTTAGATAGCAAGGAGCAGACGGCCGAGTTTATTAAACTCCACCGAGACAGCGGTGACGCAAATCTGAAGGCTAGACCGTTCCGTTTCACAGCCTCGCACTTCCAGCCTTCTCGGTCTTCAAAGGACCCAGCCCACGTAGACTGCGAAGGCCAGGTCCTCCGAAGGATGCAGCCGACGTTTTGGAACACAGCTTCTGTCTGTCTCTCTCATCATGGTCACCTAAATGCAGCGCACAGTAATGGCAGGTTTTGTAATAAGGCAGATCGCGCTAACATAATATGCACTGTTAGTTAATTATTTACCTGCCGCAATAACGGGAGTGGACGTACAAACGTTACCGCTGTTTCTGGGTTGAGATTCATGAATCCAGAGCGGAATTAAAAACAGGACATTCATTTAAGGTCATCGCGTGTTTTGTGAGCAAATGCTTTTGCATATTCGTAGTGTTTCCTCCCCTAAATGAAATATCTACTTGCAAGTATTGCAAGTTGCCCTGTCGTCATCCGTTCTCGTAAAGTATAACCAAACTTTTGAGTGTTTGAGCCGCTTAGTAAATAACGCTCCGCAACGTGGTGACGTCATTCGGGGCGACTGGAATCGATAAGGGAATTGTTTGCAAAAATGGCAAACAATTCCAAGGAATTGAAACAGTGGGGACCGGGTTTCGATTCCCATCCCTACTTCTTACCTAACAAAATGTTAACAAAAATGTTAGATGCAATCTCTCTAATCTGCAAATAAAATTTCTATTAAAAGTACAATACTGAACTAAACACTGTAGGATTAATGGTTACTTTGCCTCTTTCCCTTGTTATGCGTATATAAAGAGACGACCGTGGCTCAGGGGGTTGGGAAGGTCGCCGGTTCAATCCCCGGGCTCTCTGTCCTGGTCATTGTGTCCTTGGGCAAGACACTTTACCATACCGCCTACTGGTGTTGGCCAGAGGGGCCGATGGCGCGATATGGCAGCCTCGCTTCTGTCAGTCTGCCAAAGGGCAGCTGTAGCTACAACTGTAGCTTGCCTCCACCAGTGTGTGAATGTGACAGTGAATGAATAGCGCTTTGGGTGCGTTGAAAAGCACTATATAAATGCAATTCATTATTAGTATACAACAATAACCAGCATTCGACTGACATTTACAGTTTGTATAAAACAAGAATAAATAAGTTTTACTTCATGTCTGCTTGTGTATCACCATACACTAAAAATCATTACATTTAAAAAAGTGGAATATGTAAAATAATCCACAGTATAATCCTTTGTATTTATAATATTAATTAAGGCCCTTTACTAACTAAATGGTGTGTGTCTTAGATAGCCACAATCATTTTCTCTTATTGGTCCACAGAAAAATAAATTTGTTCATCGTTACAACCTATTCAGTTTGTCTCCTTCCCAGTCATACCTGTTTGCCAATAGCCTCAGGCCCAGCTCCAGGCTCTCTCCATGCAACTCCTCCATTGTGAATTTACGACTAAGAGGGCTAACAGGAAGTGAAGCGCCTTCCTCCAGAGCAGCTGGAAACTCCTCCAAAAATGCCTTCAAAAAGCACAGAGCCTCCTCCTGCTCCATCCCGCTGACTCTGGCTGGAGTGAACTCTTCGGTAAACAGGAGGTCAGGGCTCACAGGTCACTTCACAGTGGACAATTGAAGGGCACAAATTGAAACAAATTAATCAGTATAATTACATTACCATTTTCATCTAAAACTGTTTTTTTGTCATACAAGTTCAGAAAACTAATATAGGAGGTGCTTACTGTGTCACAAGATGCTTGTCTGAGAGTAAAATTAAAAGCAAAAAAAACGTAAAATACCCAAATTCCCCCGAATCTTATATTTTAATTGAAAGTACTAATGTAATGATACAAGTGTTGTTATAAGCTACAGGACTAATAGGATTGCCACATCTTGTAATTTGTACAGATTTATTGGTCGAGGATGTACTGCAGTCATCTGTGTGCATTTTGTGCATGATATGATGCTCCCCTGAGACAATATAATTCGAAGGTATAGCATACAGTTTCATTGGTAGGGATATGATACCCACCTCTAAGTATATAGGTATCAGTGAAGCCAGATAATACACACACTGACTACCGAAATGTCTTAAAGACAAAGACCTGGATGACCTCTAATTTCTTGTTCTAAATCGGATAAAACTGAGGTCCTTGTATTTGGCCCTAAATAGCTTAGAAATATGGTATCTTACCAGATTCTTAAGCTGGTTACCTCTGGTAACATTGTGTGGAATCTCTGACTTATTTCTGACCAGGATATATCCTTCAATACACATATTAAACAAATATATCGGACTGCTTTTTCCCCATTGTACTCTAAATATCTCTAAAGTTTGAAACATTCAGTCTCAGAGTTATGTTCAATAACTAATTCAAACATTTATTACTTCTAGGCTGGACTATTGTAATTCATTATTATCAGTATGTCCTAAAAACTCCCTGAAAAGCCTTTATTTAATACAAAACGCTGCATGAAGAGTACTGACAAGGAGTAGAAAAAGAGCATATTTCTTCCATGCTGGTGTCTTTTCATTAGCTCCCTGTTTAAAAATTCTGAATCAACTTTAAAATTCTTCACCTCATATCCAAGGTCTTGAATAATCAGACCCAGTCTTATCTTAATGACCTCATAGTATTCTATGATCCCAATACAGCATGCGACTCTCAGACTGCTGGTTTACTTGTGGTTCCTAGGATATTTAAAAGTAGAGTGGGAGGCAAACCTTCAGCTTTTCAGGCCCCTATTTTAGGGAACTAGCTCCCAATTCTAATTCAGGAGGGAGACACCCTTTCTAATTTTAATATTAATTAATATATTATGATAAATGGTAGAGCAGGGCGATATGACCAAAAATATTTATCATGATATATATTTGAAAATTTGCAATAACAATATAACTGACGATATAATTGACACTAGACAAAACACTTTACAACTTTATTAGTGCAAAAAACATCAATGTATTTTCACTTAAACAAGCTGTAGTTTTTATGTGCATTAAAGTTATATAAAAACTTAACAGTGCAAATGCAAATTCCTTGCTGACAGTTTAACCAAAAGGCATTTCCAGTGAAAACTGGCCGACATATAATAATAATAATAATAATAATAATAATGGATTGGATTTATATAGCACTTTTCAAGGCACCCTAAGCGCTTTACAATTCCATTATTCATTCACTCTCGCATTCATACACTGGTGAAGGCAAGCTACAGTTG
>NW_005188466.1:11767-13369 GCF_000239375.1 Pundamilia nyererei
TTTTTGGGTTCATTGAGAACATGGTTGTTGTTCAATAATAAAATTATTCCTCAAAAATACAACTTGCCTAATAATTCTGCACTCCCTGTATATGTGACAAGAGCGGAGTTCTTGTAATGGTCACTTGGGGCTGGCTCCAAAACTTTTTCAGTCCCACGGACTGTCCAGCTTTACATGTTTATTGCCTGGTACAATAATGTGTCCAACTTGGACAGCTTCTCTCCCCAACTGTATGGTGGGAGACTTAAATTTTATGTTCTTATAATTCATTTATTTGGATATTGGGATTTGGGGGTGTAGACAGAAAACTGTCATTCCTGTTTTCTTCTTCTGACCCGTCTCCACAAGCTTAGGCTGTGTGGGAAAATTCCAGCATACCAGCAGTTTCTGAAATAGTGGGACTAACTTGTGTGGCACCAACAACCATGCCCCTTTTCTAATGCTCCGTTTGAACCCGAGGAGGTCAACTTGACCATGGCTACATGTTGCTGCCATAACTGCTGGTTAGATATTTACATGCATATCTAATAAAGTGGTAAGAGAGTGTATATGGATTTTTACAGGAAATATTCGTACAGTTCGATTCATAATTTGTTGGGCATATAGAACGTTTTTGTACAGCATCGCAGTGGACTTGAAATCAGCAATAATCAATTTATGAAATGTAACGCTCTAAACCAGGCCCCAGGGACTTCATTATTACAGGATATTTTTAAAAATAAAAATAAAATGTTTTTTTTAATGCGCCAGCTTGTTGTCATGTAAGTTACATGTTGGCCAATATGTCTGAACATTTCTTGAAAGAAGCGCAGAGAAGCACTTGAAAAGGGCTCGCAAACTCCCCACACTTTGAGTTAAACGCAAAGAAAAAAGCAACCGTGCTGCATTGGTTGTACACCAGGACTCATACCTGAAAACTGGAGCCTAACGATCAGCTTTCCCGTTTCTTTTCTTTGCAGTGCGTTACATGAATGTTGAGGGTTTGGTGCTTTGTATGCAGTACACATTATAGTGCTGCCCACAATTACACCTCGAGTCCTGAGTCACTCACTCAAGTCAGCGACCATGTTTCATCGACATGATCGCTACCAGAATACATGCTTATTTTACAGCCAAGCAGACAGTGGTTAACTTGGTCTTACCGTCCGCTGACTTGGTGCAGTCCCTTGTTTTAGTACGCGTCTTCACACCTCCTGAAGTCCTACTGACTAAACACGCCCTTCGGCGAGACAAAGACTAAAGGGATTTACTGATAACACAAACATGCACCGCGTATGGTAATACACAATCCCAGTTCACTATTAACAGTGTTTACAGATCTGCGCAACGATCCACGCCCAATTGAACCGGCAGTTTCCTGTACGCCATCATCGTCATCACCATTGTTATAAGACCCTTCTTCGCCTATCGTTTTATGGCGGGTAGCAAACAACTTTAGGTGTTATACCACCACCCTCTGGACTGGAGATCTCCCATCATGCCTTGGTACATGTGCTGCTGTTTAGATGTTCTTGTTCTATTGTTTATGGTTACGTTACTTTTAACTGTTATCTTGAATGTTGTGTTTACGCCGTGGTGCAGCGTCACTGACAGTTGTTGTTT
>NW_005188466.1:14322-16263 GCF_000239375.1 Pundamilia nyererei
GTATTTTGGCGCCCCAGCTGCCGGAATATTACCGTTTTTTTAAGATTTTTTTTCCCTATTTATAGATGATTTCATTGTTTAATCACATTAACATGTTCCTGATTTAATGTTTAGCGGCACTTGAAAAAGGCGAGATTCCATGTCAAATTAGCGCAACTAATTGTACATTACTGGATATAACCGTATTTTTATGGGACCAGGGCCGTGCAGAGAGGTTTAAAGGGGCGGGTGCTCAAAGTTAAAAAGGGGCACATTGAAACAGGGTGAATAACAACAACACACATTCACCAAGAATCTAATATGGGCAACAAGGCAAAGCAAACGTAGCCGATGTTCTACCTGATGGGTACAATGCTGCTTTTGAGGGGTTGCTGTGGATAGTACTGGAGGGCAGGGCTGTGTTGATCTGAGACTGTAGACAGTAAAAAGTCCATAGGAGAGATGGTAGCTGATTAAACAAGTGTCATGAGATAATAACAAAATGCAAAGATTGGTGACAGCGCTTGGAACCATAAGGCAACAAAAAACTGTGAGAAATAATTTAGGCTCTGCCTGTGAATCACTCTTTGCTTCTCTTCTTCCTTCCATCCTATCATTTCATATATCACTCTCCACTCGCTGTCTATCCGAGAACAAGCTTTGCAAGCTCCTTTGACTACGATGACCTGGATGACTGAGAACCTTCACAGACATCTGAGAACAAGGCACAACTTGCTATTGCAATAAACTATAATCTAATTATCCGCACCTAACAACTCTTGCACTTAATCTATAATAAAATGATGACAGAAAAATGTTATAGCAATGCCTTTAGTAGTCTCACACAGCTCCTACTGTTTCCTCCTCATGTCCTTACCAGGCATGTCTGGACAATGTTATATCATGAGTAATAATTTTTAAAAATCCATTTACATAAAGCAAACACATGCACGCACACACAGTGACATTTTAGACCTTCTTCAGAATACTGTACTATGGGCATCATGGTGCTGATCCAGAATCCTTACATTATTATTTATTACTAGAGCTACAATAATAAAGCAATGAGGAGGGGGAAGTAATAAATATGAAATAATGTCATTATGATGATTCCATTTGTTTCACTATCCACTCTGTGCAGGGGCAAAGCTTATTACATTTTTAAACTGTTTGAGATACAATAATTTTACTGCTGTAAAATCCAAATTTTGGCTTCTTGGGGCGATCGTGGCTCAAGAGTTGGAAGTTCGCCTTGTAATCGGAAGGTTGCCGGTTCAAGCCCCGGCTCGGACAGTCTTGGTCGTTGTGTCCTTGGGCAAAACACTTCACCCGTTGCCTACTGGTGGTGGTCAGAGTCGCCAGTGTCCAGCAGCCTCGCCTCTGTCAGTGCGCCCCAGGGTGGCTGTAGCTATAATGTAGCTGCTATCACCAGTGTGTGGATGACTGGATGTGTAAAGCGCTTTAGTAAAATACAAATACAGGCCATTTACCACTTAATGTATGTTCTTTAAAATACAGTGTGTGTTTTTTAAAATATTATAATAATGCATAATTATGTGGACATGCATATTAGATCGTTTTTAGTGAAATACAATCCCTCCAGAAAGGCAGGAAAAGCTCTGTAACTTACTTTAAAACTAAATATGTTCCCTAAAACGGTGACAGAGCTACAGACCCATTACAGCCTTACACAGGTAGCCAGCAGCTATGACCAGCACTACATGTGCAGTTAATAAAAGGACAGGTAATGTTTGTCACGCTGTTGCACACACAGTACGCTCATTTGTTTCAGTTCATTTGTTTCAGTTCGTTCGTTGCAACAAGACAACTTACCAACGTGAACGTAATAAGCTGATACTCCTGGGTGCTATACACTACAGTGTAGGGGAGACCGGGGATAGTTGTAACATTTTTGACATTTCTGTCTGTAAATTGGAGCTCTTTTAAGGTAGTGGATTCAAA
>NW_005188466.1:17336-21422 GCF_000239375.1 Pundamilia nyererei
CTGATTTTTCACATGTGATAGCAGAACTGAGTTGGGCATGCACAGGATGAGTCACATCATTTGAAACTTAGCCCTGATTGGAGAAATTGGAAGTGTTACAACTGACCACGTTACAACTATCCCCGGTCTCCGATACGCTGTACACCTACTTACTGGTTTTGTCGCATCAGTCCGTGTCTCTGAGTTAACTTGTGTTTCTCCTACAGCTCCGGACCGCAACAAATGCGCGTGCTTTTTGTGAGCTCGTTCCCGGCTCGTACCCAGCGAGTTCGGCCGTCAAGGGCGATCATTGGTTAAATGTGATCATGTTACTGATGCAAGCCAGATCCTTTTATTTAGCAAAACTATGATTATTAGTTAAATATTATTGTTGAGGGCCACAGACAGGACTCCGCACGCACACATTAAAAATAATAATTATTTTTTTTTTTTAAAAAGTTGCCTCAACAAAAGGGCACTTTGGGCACCCATCAGGAAAGGGGCGGATGCTCAAGCCCCTCTAGCCCCCCCCCTCTGCATGTGCCTGGTGTGGAGTCCTGTCTGTGCCCCTCAACAATAATATTTAACTATTAATCACAGTTTTGCGATCACAGCGATCTCAAATACTATTTTTTTATGGTCAAACTATGTGATTTTCCAAATGTGTGTGTGTGGAGTAAAATGACCTTCTTCTTATGATGTTGTCACATGAATCATTCAGGATTAACAACACAAATTGTTTCGATAGCAGAAACAGTCTGTCTTATAGTTCTCAGACGTTTCTGCTAGTTTTACAAACACAGTCTTCTTCAGGTCTGTTTATGTAGCTTTTATGAAACTGATTTTCCATAGTACAAGTAGCTTTTAATTTTTCTTTGCTCTCCAGTATAAATGCAAGAATTTGCAAGCTTTATTGAAACTGTGACAAATGTAACACTCAATGCCAAAAACAGGGTTGATCAATGTTTCTATGAACACTGCTTTGTATATCAACAGCTCTGAAACCCCCCTTTATTTTTTAAAGTAATGCAGAACAGGATCTCTCTCACTCTCTGTGTCTCTAAAAATCGCAACAAAACTGGCAATCACCTTGTAGAGGAATTTCTTTCATTTATGTATTGATCACATTGTTTATTGGTAATGCTTTTAGGTCACTGTTTTAGCATGTCTGCCTCATACTCCATTCAAACAGTTAGACAGATGTGGGGGTCTGGTAAGGAAGTTGGAGGGAAGCAGACAACTCCACAGGAAGAGTGTTTTTGTCTTTTCTCCACTGTAAGAGATGGCAAGGGAGTGTGAAACTTTCTTTGGGGCAAAGACCAAAGGTGTGAAAACAGCTGTGTACTGCCATTTGTTCCTGAAGGAGGTATTTAACCGAGAGCCATGCTAGGCTCAGTGAGAGACTCTGCTCACCTTCTGCCCCAGCGATGGCAGTCCCTCACAAAGCTTGGTATCTGTTCTTTGTCTTGATTAAAGAATGTTAGCTACCGCTCATCGCTTGTCTGCAGGCTTTATTAAATGGAAAACTTCTACAACTGCCTCTAAACAGTGGTTTATGGATTTTTATCACCTGCAACACCATGTAACACTTGGATGTTAGATTATTTTACCAGTCAGTGTTGTTAGCCCCCCAACTCCCAGGCTCCAGGTGTCTGAGCTCTAACCCTGGCTGCCAAATGTACCCCTGAGGCCTTTGTGCCTTTTACCACCTGACTAAGTTTGTAGTCCTATCTACTAATATTATTATTTTTTCTTTATTATAGCACATGGTTCAGTTAGGTTACTACTTTGACTTTCTCACTTTGAGCACATTTCTGACCCGATACTTTATTAAATTTTTTACTCAAGTGTTTTTGACACTAACAGCTGTACCTCTACTTAAGTAAAAAAAAAATTGCCTGCACTTTTGTCACGTCAGTTGCCACTTTTTCTGGAGTTTGTACAATTTTTACATTCACATTTTCAAGGGTTTATGTGTTATCTTTGATCACAGTTCTAAAAAAGTTAACTTTCTTGACACAAAAGTAGCCCAAAAAAGACAAATATATGTCCATTTCTTTTTTACTCCAAACCTACTGATCGGAAAACATTATGTGATGCTGGAAGTTTTCATCCTATCCACCCCCAAAACAAGTTTACCTGTAAGCCAACACCATCCATCCATCCATCCATTGTCATCCGCTTTGTCCGGGGTCGGGTCGCGGGGGCAGCAGCCTAAGCCAACACATTAGACTTAAACAAAATTGTGAAATTCCTGAACAATATGCTTTGTGCAGTAGCAGTAGTACTAGAACTAGAACTAGTAGTCCTAGTATTGTGCAGCAACCAGGCTTCAAGAGCGATCACTCTTCTGGCTTGCAAATTGTGAAAACATGTCACAGTCTTAGCTGCAAATCAGAAATGTTGGTAAATTTAAAAAAGGAGTTTAAACTTCAGGTTTGGCATAGACACAGACTTTATTAATGCCACACTCGGGAAATTCACATGTTACAGTAACACAATGGTCAGTAAGAAAAAGTGAATCAGAGATAGATTACAAAATACAAAAATAAATAGTGCACAAATTTAAAACAAGCAAAACACCTATGCAAGAATAACTACTAATGATTTACAAATACTTGTCATATACAGCCAATACACTCAGAGAATTTTAGCATATCAGTATAAAGCTCTCTGTAATTCCTGGACAGTTCATGAAATAATTTAAAATTAAATCTGCACGTCAGTTAACTTCTTTTTAAATAACAGGTTTATGCCTTAGATCTACCGATACAGGTAAAACACTCTGCTTGTATAATGCTGTATGCTCTCCCAGCTTACCCTTTTCTCACAACAGGGTGATTCCCAAAGTACGAGTCAAGAAAACGATGACTCTAAAACCAGAACAGAAAGATAAAGTTGGAAGATCAACGATTAAGATTTTTCTTCTTGGCCTTGTGTGTGTATGTTGTGTGTACCTCACAAGTCAAATTATACATTGTGATGGAGCAGTCACAGTACACTACAATGTACACTCACGAGACAAAGTTTGATTTTTCCTAACTCAAGTTTGTATGAAGTTCACCTTATCAGCTGAAAATATAAAAGCCAGAACTTAATTACATTGATACTTGTAAAGAGTTTCCAAAATGGTTTTTGATATTGTAATTTAACTTGAAAATCTTAGCTCAAACAGCTGCAAAACCTATTTCCCCAGCACGGAGATGCTGAATTCTATAAGGCAAATCCATAAATACGTGTGTCTGAGTCTTCTATCAAGAGTTACAGCTATCTCTATGAAGTTGTACAAAAAGGCTTTATTTCGCTAAGACAGTTTGAATGGAGTTCTCGCCCCAAACAAAGTATAGGTTTTAACCTTCTTATTATGTTAAGGGTCAATTTGACCCATTCCCGTTTTTGTGTTGACTAAAGTACTGGTCATCCTTTCTTTTTCTTCATGAAACCTTATGACTTTTCTTTATCTGGGGTCATGAACTAGTGTGTAAAATATGGACACTTTGATGTGTCTGGAATGTCTCTGCAGTGTTTGTATACAAAGAGGATGTTGCGGGTTATTTTGACACACACTTTTATGTAAGTAAAAAGTTGTTCAGATCAAAAATAAACATTTCCATTTGACCTACTTTGTTTTGACTGCTTCTGAATATACATTCAGACCCAGGTGTGTATGCAAGAAACTTTCTCTCCCCTATTCTTGTCACTGTTCTCATGTCAATTCAACACACCAAAAATGAGCTCCAGGACGTTGATGACTGAACAAGCTTTATCACTGCTTTTCAACTGGGATAGTGATGAAGAAGAAGATGCTCCAGAGACTGAGGATCTTTCAGAGGCCGAGGACAATGTTATTGATGATCCAGACTGCCAATTTTCAAATAAAAACCAAGGAATGCAGCAATCATCATCCACAGAGGAGACATGGACATCTAAAGATGGTAATATAAAATGATCAATTCAATATCCCTGTGTTAGGCAAACAGGTTTTGCAGCCGTTTGAGTTAAGATTCAAGATTTAAGTTATTCACAAGATGAAAACCTATACTTTGTTTCGTTTGAGAACTCCATTCAAATGCATGTATTAGTTAGAAACGCATTGTCTTGGCGAAA
>NW_005188466.1:23131-24540 GCF_000239375.1 Pundamilia nyererei
CTGCAGTCTTCACTTCACAATCGCTGCAGCACATGTCCAGCAAAATCGCTGGACATGCTCGTAGGCAAGAAGTGAAGCAGCACATGGCGGGGAGAAGTGAGGAGGAGAACAGACACAATTTTGCACCGGAGGTTTTCGGGAAGCTTTTATTTTGGTATTTCCGTTGATCTGTACAATAAATTTGCATATTAGCCTAAATATTTAGGTTTAACTTTTAACATTTAGCATTTAGATTTAACATTTAGATTTAGATTTAACATTTAACATTTAGATTTAACTTTTAACATTTAGATTTAACATTTAACATTTAGATTTAAACATAACATTTAGATTTAATATTTAACATTTAGATTTAACATTTAACATTTAGATTTAACTTTTAACATTTAGATTTAACATTTAACATTTAGATTTAAATATAACATTTAGATTTAATATTTAACATTTAGATTTAACATTTAGATTTAAATCTAATATTTAGATTTAATATTTAACATTTGATGAAAGTTACAAATATTTTACTAAATGTTGTAAAAAATTACTCGAAAAAATATGTTTTTGTAAGGTTTTGAGCTAAATGTGGAAAAATTTCAGCATGTTTCACTTTACAAACAGCGCCCCATACAGGTGCAGTGACATGGCTTTAACAAGAAGAAAAGTCAGTCATTCACCACCATCTTCCTGCGCACTAAAACCACCAAAGTCCTCTTCTCCAGTGTCGGAAACGAACAGGCTCAGGGTGGCTTCGTCATCCACTCTCAGCTTCTTTCCTTCGTTGTCACTTTCAAAACCAAAGAAATCCTCGTTGTCAGTGTCAGAGTCGAACACCCTCAGAAGGGCCGTGGTGTCCTCCTCTCCATCGTGCAGCAGTCCAGCCCTTCGAAATCCGTTGGTGATCATGGCACTATGTTGCACTATGTTGCCTGGCGGATGGACATGTGACCAACATACTGTGTGTCTGATCACATGCCCTTCCGCCAGGCAACGTAGTGCCGTACAACAGCGGAACAAACAAAACAAATCGTCTTACGATATGACAAAAATCATGGATAATCCATAGAAAAGCCGCACCTGACTAAAAGCCGCAAGGTTCAAAGCTTGTGCAAAAAGTAACGGCTTATAGCCCGACAATTACGGTAATTGTAAGAAACGCACTGTCTTGACGAAAGAAAGCGTTTGTGTACAACTTCATATAAATAGCTATAACTTTTGATAGAAGACGCAGACATACATATTTACAGCTGTTTGAGCTACAATTTTCAAGTTATTCACATAATGAAAACCTATACTCTTTTTTTAGTGCTAGAAAAGCACTGGCTGCGGTGTAATGTTGATGGAGTCAGCCAGCAACGCAGGCCCTGGTAAAATGTGGATGGCCTTAGCCAGCACAACAGGCCCTGGTGTGGTGA
>NW_005188466.1:25790-28219 GCF_000239375.1 Pundamilia nyererei
GTGCAATGTGGATGGCCTCGGCCAGCACCACAGGCCCTGGTGTGGTGATGATGGCATCAGCCAGTATCACAGGCCCTTGTGTATTGTGGATGTCATCAGCCAGCAACACAAGCCCTGGTGAAATTTCGATGGTTTCGGACAGCACCACTGGCCCTAGTGTAATGTGGATTACCTCAGCCAGCACCACAGGCCCTGGTGTGGTGATGATGGTCTCACAGGAAGCACTGGCCGTGGTGTAATGTGGATGGAATCAGCCAGTAGCACAAGCCCTCGTGTAATGTGGATGGCATGAGCCAGCAGCACAGGCCCTAGTGTTGTGAATATGGCCTCACAGGGAGCAGTGGACCTGCTGATATGTGGATTGCATCAGCCAATATCACAGGCCCGTGTGTATTGTGGATGTCATAAGCAAACAACAAAGGCCCTTGTGAAATGTGGATGGTAACGGCCAAAAGCACAGGAACTGGTGTAATGTACATGGTATCAACGAGTAGCACAGGCCCTGGTGAAATGTAGTTGGCCTAAACCAGAAACACAGGCCCTGGTTAAATGTGGATGGCATCAGCCAGAAACACAGGCCCTGGTGTGGTGATGATGGCCTCACAGGGAGCACTGGCAGTCGTGTAATTTGGATCGCCTCAGCCAACAACACTGGCCCTTGTGTATTGTGGATGGCATCAGCCAGCACCACCGGCCCTGGTGTAATGTGGAAGACATCAGCCAGTAGCACAGGCCTTTGTGTATTGTGGACAGGATCAACCAGCAAAACGCCCTGATGAAATGTTTGTGGTCTCAGCTGGCAACATACACCCTGGTGAAATGTAGTTGGCCTCAGCCAGTAGCACAGGCCCTGTTGTAATGTGGAGAGCCTCATCTTATAGCACTGGCCCTGGTGAAATATGGATGGTATTGGTCAGCACCACACAACCTGGTGTAATGTGGATGGCATCAACGAGCAGCAGAAGCCCTGGTGTGGTGAAGATGGACTCCCAGGAAGCAATGGCCCTGGTGTAATGTCGATGGAATCAGCCAGTAGCACAAGCCCTTGTGTATTGTGGATGGCATCAGCCAGCAACGCAGGCCCTGGTAAAATGTAGATGGTATCAGCTAACAGTACAGGCCCTGGTGTGATGAATAAGGCCTCACAGGAAGCACAGGCCCTGGTGCAATGTGGATTTCCTAAGCCAGCAACACAGGCCCTGGTGTGGTGAAGATGGCCTCACAGGGAACACTTGCCCTGCTGCAATGTGGATTGCATCAGCCAGTAGCATAGGCCCTTGTGTATTGTGGATGGCATCAGCCAGCAACACAGGCTCTGGTAAAAATGTGGATGGTAACGGCCAAAACCATAGGCCCTGGTGTAATGGGCATGACATGAACAAGTAGCACAGGCCCTGGTGAAATGTAGTTGGCCTCAGCCAGTAGAACAGGTCCTGGTGTAATGTGGATGGCATGAGTCAGCAACGCAGGCCCTGGTGAAATGAGGATGGTATGAGCCAGCAGCACAGGCCCTGGTGTGGTGAATATGGCCTCACAGGGAGCAGTGGCCCTGGTGCAATGTGAATGGCATCATCTAGTAGCACAGGCCTTTTTGTATTGTGGATGGGATCAGCCACCAACACAGGCCCTGGTGAAATGTAGTTGGCCTCAGAATGACCACAGGCCCTGGTGAAATGTGGATGGTATCAGCAAGTAGCAGAGGCCCTTGTTCATTGTGGATAGCAACAGCCAGCAACATTCGCCCTGGTGAAATGTAGCTGGCCTCAGCCAGTTGCACAGGCCCTGGTGTAATGTGGATGGTATCAGCAGGCAAAGCAGGCTCTGGTGAAATGTAGATGGCCTCAGAAGGTATGACAAGCCCTGGTCAATTGTAGTTGGCCTCAGCCAGTAGCACAGGTCCTGTTATAATGTCGATGGCCTCACCTAAATATACAATCATGTGCATGATATCGGCTGCTTTAAACTTTTGATAGAAGCTTTAAACCTGTTTGCCCAGCACGGGGATATTGACATCTATAAGATAAAGCCAGAAATATGTGTGTCTGAGTCTTCTATCAAAAGTTACAGCGATTTATATGAAGTTGTACAAAAAGGCTTTCTTTCATCAAGACAGTGTGTTTCTTGCGATTTCTATGCATTTGAATGGCTAACTCGCCCGAAACAAAGTATAGGTTTTCATTATGTGAATAACTTGAAAATCTTAGCTCACACAGCTTTAAAACCTGTTTGCCCAGCACGGGGGATATTGAAGTCTATAAGATAAAGCCAGAAACATGTGTGTCTGAGTCTTCTATCAAAAATTACAGCTATTTATATGAAGTTGTACAAAAACGCTTTATTTCATCAAGACAGTGCGTTTCTCAGGATTTCTATGCGTTTGAATGGGGAACTCGCCCGAGACAAAGTATATGTTTTCATTATGTGAATAA
>NW_005188467.1:0-27860 GCF_000239375.1 Pundamilia nyererei
AAAAAACAAATAAAATCCTGACATCATTAATATTTTCTTTAGCCTCAATTTAGTCATTGGACTTACTGCAACAACCTCCCTCTGCCTTTCACAAGGCTACTACTACAATAATAATGATCATTATAACGCCATTTAATACCACTCAAAACAAAATTAAAACTCCTGAATATCTTAATTTAACAACAGCAAAGCCCTGTACAGCACATTAAGATAACGTTTATAATCATAAAAGAACTAGTAGGCCAATTTGTTTAACTTTTCACTTAAAGTGAATTTATTGAGCACCATCTGCCAAATTCTGCCCATTATGGTACAAAAAGCATGTCAGATTTTCTTTCTGTTTGGAAACATTAATCTGAGAAATACTGCACATATTTTAAATCCAGCACTGTTTACATTAGTTGATGTTTCTTTATGCTCCTCCATGTTTACTGCCTTTGCTGCACTGCTGTATGTGTTTGTGTGTAACCACCACCTGTTGAAACAAGAGGCCTGTACACAACAGAAGGATCTTCTGTTATCCTGATAACTTCATGGTTAACCTTGGCTTTCTGTTCCACGAAGGGGGTTCATTTCCTACTGGAGTATATCGATATAGCAAGCAGTAAGCATGTGTCGTTGCTGGGTTTCAAAAATGGCGGTTTTAACTTTTGTATACAAGATGCTCTCATGACTCATGGAATGATGCTACTGACCAGTCAATCGGTGGCATGCAGACCGAAGACGCCACATTTTAGTACCTGTTTGGATCACTTGGAACACCGGGGGAGCAGGTACTGAAAAAAAGTATTTGGTATCAGGTGCTATGACCTCATGGAAAACCCTGAAAACCATGGCAAACCGTGCCAGTTTCCTGTGAGGGGGAAAAAAAGAAGCAAGAATCCAAACACGGGAAATAAAACAAAAACAGCTTATACAAAGAAAAACAAAACAAAATGGTACAATTCCCCTCCTCCTATTGTGCCACTTTACACCTACCAATACCGGTCATAAAGGTCCTCACATAAAGGAGTTTTCTTCCTTATTGAGTGCACAGCACTTTTTCATTATTTAGGAAAAGGCGAGGTTTAAATAACCTAATAATATGGGTCTCTGGTAATTTACTATATAAATAAATACTGGATCTCAGCATTCCAGGCACATCGTAAGTCTGTTTTCCATTACAAAGTCACTGTTTATATTTTTCTCCACACTTCTTTCAAAATAAGAGAAGAAAAATGCAGAAGACGTTCATTTGTCTCTGGAGGAGAGCTCCACGTTACATAACATGTTTCCATTCAAAGACAGCTACCTTAGTTAAACCCTCGTGGAAGTCAGAGAGCACTTCTGATGAACTTGTCAGACAGATGCAGCCAAGTGGTATAAACCGTCCTTCAAAATAAACCTGAGTAGCTCGACATGTATTATCCAACATGTTTTTGCAATTCTGCCCCCAAACAGAGTTCAACAGGGGTCTGCAACTGCTCACTTTTATAACAGAAGCGTGAGCACAAACTTGGATTACATCTACAGAATTATCAAAGACTTGCTACGGAAATGTTACAGGACTATATCGACCTCAAGAGGCTTCATTCGCACTGTCTGCTATGTTTGATCTTCAAGATAAACAGTGGAAAAACACCAAATATAATAAATGCCATGAGACTTAAGCAAGTACCTGAAGCATTTGTCAGTAGTGGTACAAATCTCTTTAATTCTCCAGCTCCATGTGATAGATGAACAGGCATGACAGCAGTCTGACTTGAATTAGTGAAATGCAGATAGAACACATGTTTTTACCATCAAAACCAGATTTGTTTATGAAAGCAATGCCAGAGTATAAAGCAGCAATAAATGAAGAAAATCCAATTTGCTGAAGAATTTCTGGCTCATCAGAAAAAGCCTCAGAAGTGTCACCTGCATTCATAGTCTTCTTTTGACCCAACATTGAAAACCCCTGCAGGGCCTGGCCAGCCTTTCTACACGACCTGCAGGTCACACTGAATATGAATGGCCTTGCAAATGGCAGGCGAAGCTATGCAAGGACACAACGATAAAGTCAGCAAAAAGGTCTAGAGCCAAGTTTTAGTGAATGCAAATGTGAACCATTAAAAAGAAATGTGAACTTATCACCAATGTGCAAAAGCACAGCGTGACTTTTCACAGTTTGTGTAGCATTAACACTCAAAGAATTCTCACAAATTCCTCAAAGGGAGGTGCTGTTACTGCCAAATGTTTACGTGGCAAAACATCAGCAAAGCAAACCATGCACATTAAACAAATTTATGTTTAGGACAGAGAAACTCTTTTCTGTCTTCTGCACAAACTTAACTGGGCTGATGAAAAGGCAGCAATGGCTGGCTTAACGTCTGCCCTGTCGCTGGGTGCGATCTGGCTTCGGCCCAGCAAAATGACTGTGTTCCCACATCTGGGGCCTCTCAACACGCAAGTTCCCATCAGTTTGCCCTGAACAAATCGAATCCCTCTAGTCATGATATGGAACATCACTAACCTTCTGAGGGTTAAAAGCAACAGACTGTCTCCTCTCCTGGGTCTCCACTTGCCCTCCCACTCGTTTACCACAACCTCTCCACATGCTGACCATTCCTCTGAAGTTGTTATAGTGGGTGGAGTGCTGGGTGGAGAGTGTGTGTGTGTGTTTTGATTGTTTAAACGTGTGGGTGGGGGTCTGCTTATGCATGAGTGTCTATGCGTTTCAGAGTAAGACACAGAGGATAAGATGGGAAGCACACATTATGATGCTGCTGCATGTGCTCCTAGAGGGAACGTTTCTTCAGTTTGTTTACAGTATAAACGCTAGAGCCCATCAGTGTTAGCTCTTGATACAATATCACACAGAGACGAAGAACAGCACAGCCCTGAAGGGAAAACTGCTCCACTGGTCATTTACAGTCTTACTCTGGTAAATCATATCAGTAATATCTAAACTCTGAAAGTCGTTTGCTCTCACATGCATCATAACCACCAGATCTGATCCAGCAGTTTAGGATAAAAAAAAAAACAAAAAAACAAAAAACGCCTTTTCTAAGAAATCCCTACCAAAAACAGAGGAAATGGGATGCTTTATCTGCGGTCAAACTGTGTCTGGTTTATAGAAATGCAAAGTGATACAGGAGGTATGTCAACACAGTCTCCAACATGCTGGAGGAGATAAGAGGAGGTGGCTATTTGGAAGAGAATAACAGGAAAGGTGTCATTAAGCAAGTGTAAAACCGGACAGAATCTACTCCAAAACGACTCCACGTGGTATTTACAGAAATGAGTGACTGATCGAGACTTAGAAGCAACACTTTTCGCCCGATGTTTGGTGAAAACAAAGCAGAGTCAGGTCATCAGAACGGTTTCTGGTTCGTTGTTTTATCGGGTTAAATGGAAATAGCAGCTGTTTACCCACATGTGCGACAGAAAACACAAGAGGCCAAGTCCAGCGGCTCTCTCCACACCTACATACAACATACTTCTTTTACAACAATCCGAAAAACCCCTTTCTAAAGCTGCAATGCAAAGAATTCTATTTTTTATTTTATCAAAAGTAATTAATATTTGGAGCATTCTCTTTAGGAATGAACAGGGAAAATGTGCAGGGCATGAATCAGCACCGTGATGAGCAACAAAAAAATGTAAACTCCAAGTAGAAAAACATGAAAACTAATTTTTTAAAGCGACAGAAATAATAATAACAATAATAATTAAAATGCAACAGTAACCTACACCATTACATTAAAAATCCCAGTTGCCTTTAAGGACCCCGTCTTACAATAAACTACTTAAACTAAACAACTGAAATTCACACTTGTGTCCCGGAGCACAAATGTCCGCAAAGATTTTTTTCCTCTAATAAAACGTTAAAAAACTGTTTCCCCCTGCCTCTCATTTCTTTTCCTTAAAGGTGTTTAAAGTGGAGACAGGCAACAAAAAGTACGAGGAAGGCACAAAAAGACCTTACCATCCACGAGCTGCAGTGTAAAGACTTCGGTTACAGCTGAAATCTTCACCGTCACCGGAACAACTGTCGAAAAGTGGATCGATGTATCTTCTAAATCCGCAGTAAAGTGCGCTTTAAAGCGTAGGTTATTGAGTCCATTAACTCGTCCGTGAGGCGAAGTCCATCCTCAGTGCGTGTGAAGACGAGCCTCCTCTACTACAAACTAAAGGCTGGTCGCTTTCAAGCATCCAAACTTTAGCTCCTCCCACAGCACACGCACACTGCCTGCAACCATTGAGTGCTCAGCAGGAGTCTGCAGCACACATGTGCGATCACCTCCGGTGAAACAAAGGGAGAAAGATGTCAGAGGCGTTACAGCCGCCCCCGCGATCATGTAGTTTACAATTACTACGGGAAAAAAATTAATATTTACGTGTAATGCAACAAAATCTTACTATAAAGAGCTGGATTATTCGTTGCCAAACGCGGAAAATGTTCTATCGACAGTTTAATATATATTGTATATACACATATTGTAAGTATTAAGATATTTTTGGAGTGAGACATGACATAAGGACTTAAAGGCAAGTCCAAACCATCAAAACATCCGTGGAGTTAAAAAAGGAATAATTACAAAATTCCCAGCAAAAACAAAACAAAAACCAAGGTAGTGTATGAACTGAATGGGGGGTGGACCACTTGATTAACACTTTGGAGGAACTGAAAATTGAGCTGTGGCTCACGTCTAAATACAAGTATATTGAATGTATTTCCTACTATAAGGCTTAAGAGAAATGGAAGAGAGAAGAACCTCCGTTACAGATGTCTTTGTGGAAAGAAAGTTTTCCTGCTCTGCTGTGTTGGGTATCAGCGTTTCTCTTCTCAGGGCAACCCTGAAGCCATCAAACAATGAGTGACAACTGAGAGGGTCCGCCACAAAGAGAATTACAGGGGATTATGTACAAAGGCAAAGACCTGAGCACAACAAGACTCAGCCATTCATGTAATCTCTTTTTGCAGCAAGAAAGGGGTAAAAAGAACCGTGGACTCCACTCATCAAATTTTCCTCTAAGGCTCTAAAACAACAGACAGCGTGTTTGTCCCTTCTGCTGCACACAGGACATCCAATCAAAATGATCGCTAAGGAGCAGGGACATAAATTAAACTCATGCACAGCACACCACCACCATTCATGCCCGTAGGGAGGAAGATAACATTAATAATTAGTCTCCAGTGCCTTGCTTTCAGTGACATGTGGCTATGTGAGAATTTGTCAGATTTCTTGAGTGTTAACACAAAGAAATGTGATGGAGAGTGCTCCAGGCTGCATCCGATAGCTCAGCACGACACAGTCCTGACACTTTATCCTCCAAATGTTGTCAATCTCCGACTGGTTTTGCGTGACTGTGCCACAGATAAAGGAGAGGCCAGTGACCCCTCAGCATAAGCAGACACACACACACACTCACACACAGAAGAATAAGTGCAAGCGAGGGTTGAATCACTGATACAAGCCCATTTTCTCTTTGGCTTTCTGTCTGTCTCTCTTTTGCTTTTTGGCTGTAAAGATGTCTCTTTCTATCGTATGGTTTCTGATAGACACACAACGAATCAAAGTTGTTCTTCTTTATCTGCTGAGACCTTAGTAATCCCTCAAATTCAAACAAGGATTACTAGTGAGAAGATTAACATCTTTCAACTCGTGCAAAAGTCAGGCTGGAAACAACAGGGGGTGGCCATACCACTCAGCAGTGCGAATTTCTCTAAAACAGGCAGAATTTAGTTTTCTCTTTTCACTCTTATATCACTGATGGCAAGAAAATCTGTTACCTACTTCTGTGAAAACATACATATATTTAACAATCAAGAGAGAAAATTAGTCTCTACTTTCTACTGGCAAAAACAGAAAAAATTACAGTACCAAGGAGTCCTCACATTTTGGTACTCACAAACAGAAAATGCAGCAACAAGATGCTGAAGCTGAGTAGCTCTGCAGCTTCGAGTAAACCACTTTGATATGATTATAGCCTTCTGGTAATGACCATACTGGAGTCTATTTGAAGCAGTTTACACTTTGCACAAATTACTTCTGACTTTGACAAAAGCCCAGTTGTTGATCACATCACCCTTAATCTACTGCTGCACTCAAATAATATCCCCTTGTGGTGGCACGCGAACTTGAACACAGGGAGCATACAGCAGCTATTCATATTAAGGTCACGGCCACCGTGGAGCTTTTATTGGGGTTAAGTAAATGACAGACAGTCAGATGTGGATTTTCACCCAGTGTTTTGTGGATTTACTCACCAAACAAAATCTCTAAGTAGCGCAGCTCACATTAAAGCCAAGCTTGTGTCAGTGAGTTTATTAGATATTTTCGTTGATAAATATATTTAATACAGCTACCTGTGGAGGCAGGGGAAAGAAACTGTTTTGTTTTTAAATATAGTCACAAGAGCAGTAGCATACTGGATTCACTGCAATTTAATTTGTACAGAAATTCATGGAAAACTTGCAACCATCAGCTAAATCGAGACTGTCTGATGACTTAGCATTTGTGGGTAACAGCCAATGTCTCAATGCTTCAGGCACAGCCAGGGACTGTATAATAGATGAAAAGCCTCTGGGTCTGAAAAGTCTGGAGTCTTTCTAATGGTCAGCAGGGGGCGACTCCTCTGATTCCAAATAATCAGGTTGAATGGAAATGATGGAACGCCAATATTCCATCCCAGTTAACCATTCCTAAAAAGTTCATGGTCTTCAAGTGTTTCACACATTAAATTGTCCTCCATTTCTCAGTTAGAGAAAACTTGATCAGCTTTTGATTGTACAAAAAAGACGCCCAGGAGTTGGCTGTTCAGTTTTTCCAGTTATTATTTTACCATGGTCACATCAGGTTTCACCAAGCTTGCAACGTTCAAATGCCCAACCCAGGTAACTGCATTCATCTTTTGTATGAATGGGTGAAGCCGGTGGATATCCAAGCCAGTGTGCTGCTCATTGTTTCCAAACAGATACATTTAACAAGCTAACAAAAGCTCAGCCTTTGTCAGATAATAGCCAATAACATATTGAGATGGCATTTCACCAAATCTCCCCGGCTTTGCTCTCCACACATACAGTTTACATGCACGCAACTAAAGATATCACTGCTGTGCCTATGTATATAAAAATAGCAGTATAGCTGTAGTAGCTGCTAGCTGGCTGTAAACTTGCAGTATTCTTGGTAAAATGATGAAAGATTTTGTGACACTAGCTATAAGGTACACACTTTACAAGAGTAGGGAGCAGATGGAAGACTGCCTGGAGAAGTGGAGGCAAGCTCTGGAGAGAAGAGAAATGAAGAGGAATGGAAGTCGGCAGAAGCAAGACAGAATACAGGAGGACGTGTGTCCGAATGGGAGGGAGGCAGGTAGAAATGTGAGGGTGCAAGGAGAAGAGGCAGTGCAGGTGGATGGGTTTAACTATTCGGGAGGAAGGGGTCAACCATCCAGACCAATGAACCGTGCATGAGAGAGGTGAAGAATAGAGTGCAGGCAGGATGGAGTAGGTGGAGACAAGTATCAAGGGTGATTGGTGACGGAAGGACAGCAGCAAGAATGAAAGGTAAGATTTATGAGACAGTTGTGAGACTTAAGATAAGATGTATGGTTTGGAGACAGGGGGCAGAGCTGGATGTGGCAGAGTTGAAAATGTTAAGATTTTGGTTAGGAGTGAGCAGAAGATGTAGGATTAGAAATTAATATATCAGAGGTGTAGCTTGGGTCGAGTGGTTTGGAGACAAAGTAAGGGAGCCGCTGAAAGAAGAAGAATATACATGGCTAGGGGCAAATTAGCTATGTACCATAGCCACACAGTATATGATTTAGCATCTTTTTGTTTAAATAAATGACATCTCTTTGAACTGTACACTTTACAAACAGTATCTCTTAAAGGAAATGGAAATGTGAATTTTTCAGAAGCTTCAAAGTCAAACCGAAGGCCTGCGCTCACCTGTTGGATGCCATGTTAGTGGGAACTATCCAGTCCACGTGTTCCTGCACAGCTAACAGCACTAACACTCAACTCCATGTCCTCATCTTGCTGAGCTCTAACAGACCCCAAAATACCCCCACATTTCATTCAACCGCTCTTTAAACTGATGATTGATGACTGTTGATGACTCAGCACTCAGATCTGAAAGGTTCCAATTTGCTTCTTCTATAAATGACCCTGAGATGTGTTGTTTTGACACTTTCGTCATATATCAGAGATAGTGATAATGTGAGGTTTTGTACCCGTAAGCAAGGGGAAAAAGCTGCTTGCTGTCTCCATGTTTTTCTTCCTTTTGGATATTCTTTCTTTCTCACATGAATTAATATTTCTGAGACCAAACGTTTGTTTGTTAGCGATGAGAGACCATTCTCATACCTAAATTTTCCACATGGTATAAGGACCCCGAACCAAAACCACTTGCCATAATCTATATATATATATATATATATATATAAAAGCAAAATAGCTAAAATAAAAATTGTTAGTTTTTGCCAGATTTTTTGTTTTATGGTGACCCACTTTGCAGATAAGAGCATTTAAATAGTATGACTCAGGAGCTTGGCAACTTTGCGCAAGCTAAAGGCTAACACTGGCTTATAAACGTTTTCACGCTGTCAGTGTTAACCTGTTTATAATGTTAGCGATCTTACTTTAGTGTGCGTGTTTGCATGCTATCAGAAAACAGGCAGCCTGATGACTAAATGCACATTTAAATACAGCTGGTCTTTAAGAGCGTAGCCACAAGCGGTTTGCTTAGCTTTATGTAGCCTGCCATATTTGTGGTGTTGGTCCCTTTTGCACCCCTCCACAATCGAACACACGGATGTGTTTATGGTGACAGGAAAGATAATTAAACATGAGATGCAAATCGTGCCATCAGCTATAATTGGCTTGTCCTTTCATTCCATACATGTTCAATTATCTCAGAGTGAGGTATTGGTTCATCCGAATAATTAAAGCTTAGAGATTTACCAGCTAGCTTTGTCACCTTAAGAATTAAGGTCTGAAACAAACAACCTTCATATCAAGGTAAATTTCACAAAATAAAGCCCCCAAATAATGTGAAAATGTAAAGTCAGCAAAGTAAGCAGCCTATCTACTGATTCACGTTATGACATTTCTGCTCCAGAGGTCAGTAAACAACAGAAAAATTATACACAAACACAGAGAAAGCCAAAGAAAGGCAGATGAAAAGAGTGAGGCAAGTGGTAAAGATTTCAAAATGGACTCAAACTCTTGATGCTACGAGCCCATACTGGAGCCAGCTGGACTGTTTGGGTACCTTTTTATTCACTAATGAAATAGAAGCAATATCTGTCTGACAGGTTCAGAAGAAGGAATGACATGAGGTGATAATATGAATTCTGTAGGATGTTATAAGATTAATGCTGCTTAATGTGGTTTGTTTTTCCCCTGAGGGCTGGAGGGAAGTGATGTCACTCACGGTCAGCCCACTTCAAATGAACATGGTGGTGTGTGTGTTTGCTCAGTCTTCTTTGTCTGGCTCTTTCTTCGTGATTTTGAAGCTGGTGCCGCAGCAGGAGGGCATAGGTGAAGGTCCTGCACAGCTGCAAAGCGGAAAGGGGGAGGATGGTGGAAGAAAGCCTCCAGGCAAAGAGAAGGAATGAATAAGTTTTGGATTTTTTAAATGAATTTTCCAGCACAAATAATGATTACAAAAATGAGATTAAGTATGGTATGCCATTAAAGTGCAATACCATTAAAAATTATAAAATAGCTTTTTTTGGGGGGGGCAAATTTTTGTGATTCCTCTCTGGAATTAAAGAGCAGAAAATCAAAACTTGGAGCTGCAGTGTTTTCTGTGAAGCTCTGTGGAGGTTTGAGGAATGTGAAGAAAAACAGCTCATTGAAAACAGAATGAAATTTCAGTCAGCTGCTTGGACGGCAAAGATCTAAGCAATCCAGGCAAGTTTTCAGGCTGTTTAGTTTTAAAAAAAAGTGAAAATGTTAAACAAGGATCATCCTCTATATTTTGCTTTCATTGCAGCTTTCTGTTCTGTGTTTAGTCTGTGCTGAACCACTGCACAGTGCCAGGTAGCATCACGCTTTAGACTATGTCATTTTGCAGACCCACAGTCCCCCTAATTACCAATAGGGTTAGATTACAGACAAGCCTGAAAGTTTGTTTTTAATTTGTTGAAATTCTGTTAGTGAAATCCCGTATGTGTGGCATTTGCTAGACAGTTTAAGTTAGCTTCGATATTACTGTAGAGTAAGAAAGTTTCCACTTTAGAATGGAAGAACCAGAGCAGCTGTCATGTTTTTTTTCTCCCTATAACTAGGCCCCGCATCATCACATGTTTTATTCTCAGAAATATTTGTGGTCCCCCTGTTTAGAGCAAATGGAAAAAAGACAATTGAGCACTTTGGAAAAATAAAGAGAAATAAACAGTTTACGTAGAGGCCCGTGTTTAGATTGTGCTGCAGAGGCTAACACAGTCTGCACTACAAATGTAAGAACTATGTGAATCATTTTCTTGCTTTAATTAGAATCCAAATTGGTTATACCGTTGGAAGAGTCAATGAACTATTGACTGAATTGATCTTTTTAATTTGCTAGTTCATCAATACTTTACATTGAGTTAGCATGCCTTCATTTTCGCTCCGGCCTGTTGGTTTGACGTCAGTGAGCCCATTGAGGGCAGATGCAAAATTTACCAGTTGAATCAGGCCAGCAATGTTCTGCAACTTCAACTCCACGTTAGAGGAAGTAATGCTCCAAAGGCAGAAGTTGTGCCAAAACATGTTAAACAAGAGAACTCTCGCAATCAGAGAAAGATCTAATAATTTAAGAACTCCTTAGGGAGATAATTAAAATGTAAACTCTCTGCCAAATTGAATAAGTGCAGCATGGCTGCAATCTCAGCTCCTGGTCTTCCTTTTAAAGGCTTTAGGAGACTGGAGAGACACAGTGTCTCTTGCTGTCTGTAATGAGATTCAAACAGTAAGAAATCAATAAACTATCTTAGTATGACCACAAACTAACCTTTCAAGCACCAAAATAGTGCTTCACTGGCCAATAGGAACCAGCTCTGCACACTTTCTTATTGCCTAGTGGTTTATTTGTTTTTTTTTTTGCTGGACCACCATTTTAATTACTTTTCATTTATGCCTACAGAGGCTATGTCAGAGTTAAACAGCCTCGAGGAGGAGCTTTTTCATGTGCTAATCTTCGATTAAAAAACCCACCAATATATTTGCACACTGTTCCACGAGGGACTGTGGAGATTCTGATTAAGGTCAGCTGACTTTGGAAATATCTTGGATGAGTTTCTTCTTTTCCATGTGGTCATGACTGCAATCACAATAAACGCAGAGGGAGCTGAAAGGCATAGCAAAGCTAATTTGTTTGTTGGCTAATTGAAGAACGGCATGCAGATTATTGAGCTTGGAAAATATATTGTTTGGTTTACAGCTAGTGAGCTGGTGGCATTTGATGGATAACACTTCCCTCCAGATTTTCTAGATATTTGTTTTGAAATATGGATCCCATCATTGTACTACCAACTAAAAAGAATGAAGACAGTCAAAAAGGAACCATCATTTATAGTGAAATGGAACAAAAATGAATCATGTCTGGCTTTTTTAGCCCACTACGTGTAACGCTGAAATGGAAACACATCTGGATGAATTAGTTATGAGAGTGCCCACATGTGAACTCGCCCAGCCCTATAAAATATTAACATTTCAACACACTAGATTTATAAGGTAAGGTTGCAGTGCAATACAACACAGAATAGGAACTAGTCAAACTTGACTAAAGAAGAAAAATGCACCAGTGATTTTCATTTCACTCAGTTCCATTATCATCAGTGTGTCATTTAGCAGTCAAAAGCCTTGGCAATAATAGAATTACTATTCCTATTAGACTCAGTGTCATTGAGCTTCACAGTGAAAGAGTCTAGTGCACATAATAGGAAAGGATAAGACAGTGAGAGCATTGCAAGTCTCTAAATGTCAGAGGTGCTCAAGTTCACACCACATGAACACACCCAGTTTTGTCAGCAACACAAGCAAAACAGTCTATGTAAATAATAACACTTTACTTTTATTGTAACCAGTGTAGCTAGCACTAATAAGAACAAAATAAACCTAACCCAGTACCAGATTTGCATTTACATTCAAACCGCTTTTTTCCCCTCCTTTGTTATCTCAAACCAGGTGATTGACAATTCTCACAGAGGAAATCACATCACACACACAACACCCTGGAGCATATTTAGGTTTCCTAATCCAGGCTGCACATGCACACATATGCACACAAATTTCTCACCTCTCTGAGAGCTGACGTCCACATGCACCTCACTACGGCTTCAAGCACCTTACTAGGATACACACGCAACATGCTGAGACCCTGACCAAATACAATCTATTGCCATGGCACCCGGTGAGAGGTGACCGGTATCTGTAGTAGCTGAGCAGCCTCACAGCACTTCATTACTCCAAGCACAAACTCAGCTGCGAGCGTCTCCTCCAGGCTGCAGTGGCAGCAAAGCCTCCCGGTGTTTGTCCGTCACTCTCTGCAGAACAAAACACCGTCCCTCCATCCTTTTGTCTTATTGTCAACCACAATCGCCGGCTGTCATGCGAGAAAGGGACTCACCGTGCTTGCCCCCCACTGTGGAAGAACAGGAGCCAGGTGGAGCAGCAGAGGCTGCAGCGACGGAGGAATCCCCCTGGTAGTGTATGTGTAAGAGTGTGTGTGAGAGGGAGCATGGAAGTGTGTGTGTGTGTGTGTATGTGTGCATGTGTGTGAGTGTGTGTATGTGTGTGTGCGCGTATGCAGGGAGTCAGAGCTGATCCAGCAGATGCAGGCGGGAGCCACCAATAGAATAAGGAAGAGGGAGAGGAGTGTGTGAGAGGAGAGAGAGGGAAAGACAGCAGAGGAGGGGTCTGGTAGCATTACATCATAGACTAGGGAATGGTAGGTTTGCAGGGGGTGGACTACGGGTGGGGGAAGGTGTGTGTGTGTGTGTGTCCTTGTGTTTGCGTTCGTGTCTGCATCACCGTATATTCTCCCTCTGCAGCAGACCACACGATGATTAAAGATTGGGTCCATTCTGCATGCAGTGCATTGTCGTCATGGTGCCTGCACCTGTGTGTGTGTGTGTGTGTGGTTGTGTACTCATGAGCAGAGCATAAAAAACACCTATAATCAGGAAGGTAGAGTAATCACAAGGACATGAACCACTTTTTGTTTGTAGATTATGGATCCAAACCTCCTGGTGGCTATAAATAAGTGCTCAGCTTACAGCTTTCATGTACAGATGTATCCCAGATGCTCATTTTGCTTTCCTTTTTGTTTCTTACACACTCAAACAGGCACAAAATGACAATCCAGTCTCTTTTCACCATAGGACACACTGTAAGCTATGTCAGTTTGAAAAAGCACTGATGGACACCCTGTTAGGAAGTTACTGACATTTCAGGTGAGTGATTCCAAACACTTTCTGCTTGCTTTGACATAAATGGAAAAGGGAAAAAAAACACACACACAAACTTTTCTTGTTACCCTATAGCAGCAGCAGCAATCACCTGTCTTTGTGCAGCGTGCCATCCCTAAAGAGAGACAGAGAGTGAGAAGAGAGGAGAGAAAGAGGGAGTGAAAAGGAAAGGCGTTAGTAGAAAAAAAGAAAACAATGACAGCTCAGGGTCATCCTTGCACCTCTGCTCTGTCTCTAGCAATCTGGCACAAGACAGGCAGAAAACGAGATAGGAAAGGTGCAGGTGGCACAAACACAAAGATAAGGAAGTCTCTTCTTCCAGCTCTCTTCATTAATTTTCACAAGTTGTCGGTGTTGAGCCCTCCAGGCTTTCTGTGACTTATAGCACATTTGTATGTTGCATGCAAATTGAAGTCCCTAAATATTTGCTTAACGTCTCCTCTCCAAAGCAGACGCCACAAAATGTCTTTGCTTGTCCACACATAATATTTGAGACCGGAAGTATAGAGTGTTGGTTAAGTTCTCTAACTGTCATTCTCCATTTCCTCTCTACTGCTCTGTTTATTTCATGTTTCAAAAGCTCACAGAGTTTATTTAAAAAACGTATTTGAAACAACATGTTTCTGAATAGTCTTTTTCTTTGACAGAGGAAATTAAATAAAAGTGGCAACATAGATTTTAAACACATTTACCATCCTCTATTTTTGATGCTCTGGTTAACAATAAATGGTAAATGAACTGGATGTTATATAGCGCTTTTCTACTATACCTGAACACTCAAAGCACTTTATAAAACATGCCTCATTGAGTGACTCATTCAAGCACTTTTTTCCATGCTTAAGTGGTTTCTATCTAACCTTCACACTTCAGTGCATGCACTGGAGAGCAACGTGGGGTTAGTATCTTGCCCAAGGATATTTGGCATGCAGACTGGAACAGCCAGGGATCGAACCACGCGCTCTTCCTCCTGTGCTATAGGATATTTTTGATCAAAGAAAAAAACACTGGTTGCTACACCATTAAAATGTGAATCTGTGAATGAAATGAACCACATGGATTATCTCCTTACAATGCAAGGTTCTGCAAGGAAATTGCATTCATGCGAATGTGACACTCCACCCAGTTAACCAGTGTTGCTGACCAAGCACCCCATCTCTGGCCTGACAGCAGTGCCACCCACTATAGACAATAAATGTTCCAGACCAGTTCAAGGTATTGACCCAGCATCAAAACTCCCCAGATCCCAATCTGATTGAACGTCTGCAGGATGCACATTTCATCATGGCCCCGCCCTGCCTGCAACAGGACCCAGAGGATTAGCTGCCACCAACTAGACACAGAGGTGGCTATAGCGACATGCACAATATTTGGCAGGTAGTTTTAATGTTCTGGTTGATCTGTATTCATTATGTGTGATACTACAGATCAGGAAACAGGGCTTTGTTTAAAATTTAACAAACGCATTGTGACATGGGTTAATGCAGCACTTGTGCAGTTATCATACCTCAAAGTACAGGGGGAAATCTCTGTGGGGGGAAAAAAACCAACAACAACAACAAAAAAGAGCTGGAATGATTGATGATTGTTCTCCATTTACAGCATTTCTGGCACGATCGCTGTTGTGCTTTCAGAAGTGCTGCCTCGTGCTTCTCCTGCCAATTTTCTTTTATGAGATATTGGATATTTTCACACTTTTCTTCTTCTAATGATTCTTGCTTGTCTTTCAGTTTAGGGTTGATTTTCACTCTGATCAGTAGCTGTCCAAAGGAAAAGGAAATAAAACAATCTTTATCCTCTCACTGAATTCCAAAATTTTGTGTGAAATTTTGTTCCTCTTCTCTGAGGATAGCAGTCAAAGCTCATAGTTGTACCATATTAGTTGGCCATTTTCTTGTTTGCAACTTATGACAGGGGTCACTATGAGGTTTATCTTGTGAGGGGTAATGCTGCATACTTTTTCAGTCCAGCTCAATTAGACCTAGCCCCATTTCAAGGTCACTTAGGTGCAACAAAAACTTTGCAATGTTTTCACGCAGATCACATTGGCATGTTTAAAGAATGAGACATTCTTCATGTATCCCTCACTCTTTTTTTATTCTGTCTCAACCATCTTATTTGTTGCAAGCTGTTAGATGAGTTGCGACAAAGTGTGAGTGGGGGTGAATGATTTAGTCTAAATGTTCTTATAGCATTTGGATGTCCTAATTTGGCGCCAGGTTATTGTAGGAGTGAAAGTGACATTAACATCTAATTTGTTAACACAGCTATTCAATTCAGATGAGATTCTGAGCTAAATGATGCAATCAGAGAGCAAGAATTGTGATGTCAGAACTCTCGATCAAACACGTACAATTTATGACTATTAAACAGTTGACAGGATCAGCAAAAATCATTTCTGCTTTTGAATACTTTGATTTAGGTGTGATGGCACTCTAGAAGGCCTAAATAAAATAAGACAGCATGAAAAAGTCTATCTTAACCAACTATTGACATAAACACACTAAGCGTAGGCAGCCTGATTAAAACACATTCAGTCCCCAGGGCCTTGCCACATTAAAGAAGAGAAATGAGAGGAGCCTTGATGATGCCCAAGTCTAGACAGGCCAGGAAGAAAAAGTGTTTCCATCAGTCTCAAAAAGATTTTCAGTCTCAGCCAGGCAGGAGCTTTCACCTTACAAAGAGTAAATACACCAGACCCCACATTAAGTGATCAGAAGTTCTTGTTGTCTAGATGAACCTGCATGTCAGTGCCCACTTTGAACTGTTTAGATAAGCGCGATCTGCCTGAAAAAGCAAAAGAAAGATATAAGAAAACATCCTGGATAAAATCCTGGCTAGAGCGTTGTAGTCCCACCTAGTGCTCCAGGTGCAGCTCTGCCTTGTTCTCCCTTTCCCCCCTTATCTGTGTGAATATAGGCATCTTAGGCTCCTATCTTAGAAAACCTGTTGTAAGGCCTGCCTAATACTTACCTAAATACCTGCTTGAGAGCCTTTCACCTGCAACTGGAAACTTGCCTGCAATTAGGCTCTTAGTTACTGGAACTCTAGCCCCGCAGAATGAAAGCGGGTTGTAAATTCTTGTCTTGTTATTTACCCGAGTGTAATCCCAGACTCAGAACACCCATTGTTATTGCTGCTTCCTGAGTTCAGTTCATTAAAGCTGTTAAACTTCTGTGCCCTGAGTTTGAATCCTTCAGGTGAAACCTCGACAGAGACGTGAGTTGGACTGCAACGTCTCCTCTTATATAGCAATACAATTGTGTTATCAGCTCATGTTCTTTGCAGTCATCGTGTAAACTGAAACCATAACAACAGGCAAATACTGGATCATCACAGACACTACAGTAAAAATCTGCTGACCAGCTCAGATGTGAACAGACCTGGTCCAGCTTGACACCAGCGTATTCGTCCAAGTCCCCTGCTATCTTTACCAAACTCCAGGTGGTGCTATGCTAAAATGATAAGTAGTAAGGCCAGGAGCAAAGTTATAAACATGGAGGAGAACACTGTTCTGGTGGTTAACTTGTTTGGACACCCCCGATGTTTTCAAATTATTTCAGAGCTGCATGGCTGTTGTTGAGGCTCACATAAAACAATACACATACAGAGCTGTGAATAAGAGAATCAGGACGGCTTTTGCCAAACAGTGGAATGAGAATGCTTTTGCAGTGCGAACGTTAACAGGACAGCTCTAAGAGTTGGGAGATCAGTATTCAGTATTGTACTGCATATACTGTGTTACTGTATTACTTTTTTAGAGTCAGAAGTGACCATATTTGTACAAGAAAGTGGAGGGCTAAATGATCAGTTAGTCTGATACTCCGACCGAGTTTGAGTCAAGATTTGCACTCTTAGACTGTAAAGATGCAGCAGAGAGAAAAATATATGTGTTATTAGTGCTATGAATGAAAGCCTGTACAAACAGAGCTAGTCGGATTATTTGTCAAACCAAAGTCATTTTTTATTTTAATTTGTTAAGTTTTAACATGCAAATCCATTGGGAGATTGGCTCACCTTTGGAGCCAGCTTCAAGTGGCCACTCAAGGAACTGCAATCTTTGCCACTTCCATGTTGACTTCATTGTTGCTGCTTGGTTGGAACTGGTGTGTACCCACAAGACACTGGCTGAAGTTTGGAGATCATTAAACTGAAAAAGTCACTCACATTTGCAAAAACGTACCTTTGTAACCTCTTTGTTGTCCCCAAGTCCTTCTTACAATTGGTGTTGGTTTGTGCCTCATCCTCAGCATGACTCAGCCACAAACATCTCTCCACCCTCAACCAAAAACTCAACCATCACAGTAAATTAGTTTATATACACACTATATTGTTTATATCTTGAGGGTTTTTTTTGCATGTGCTGTCTGTATATATGGTGGTTAAAACTTTTCAATTGCTTACCATGGGTTTGTGCACTTTCATCTTCACAGGAGGGTTGCACTTGTGCAAAGGTTAATGCTTTGAATGAAAGATAAAGTGACACCCTGAAGCTATTTACATTATTTTAAAGAATGGTCATTTCTTGCCCATGCTGGACAGTTTGTTATGGGCAGGTTTCAGTACAGCTCTGTCTTTCTAGTCTTACGAAAACAAAACTATGCCCTGTTGGGAACGGGCCACATCTAAAGTCAACATGGTGGCAGAGTTCCCAGGCTCTGGAAACTAAGCAGTCATTAAGACCACTGACATGAGAATGGCAAGCTAAGCTGCAATGATTAGTTATTCAGTATGGCAGCATGTACAGTACATCTAGAAAAAACGGAATATTGTGAAAAAAATCACTTTTACTCTAATTTATTTCAAAAAGATAAATTTTAAGTTTATTTTAAATTGTCTATATTTACTTCCAAATTATTAAAATAGCAGATTTTGAGTAAATTAAAATTCAAACAATGTAAATACTGTGCATCTCTGTCTGGTTCAGTACACATAACTACAGTCATGGGGAAGACTACTGACTTTAAAGTTGTACAGATGACTAACATGAGCACTGTCCACACAGAATGTAAACTACAGAATGTCATCTTCACTCTGTGAACAGCCAGCCTATTAAAGGGAAGCTCACTGGAAGAGAAAAGTGTTTCAGGAAAAAGGTGAACAAGAAACAAAGGTGACTGCAGCCTTGAGAGGAATGTCAAGCAAACTCAATTCAAGAACTTAGGAGAACTTCACAAGGAGTGAACTGAGGCTGGTGTCAGCGCACCAAGAGCCACCACACGCAGATCTCTACAGAAAAGGAGCTGCAAATGTTGCATTCTTAATGTCAAGCCGCTCCTGCGCCAGAGACAATGTCAGAAATCTGTGGGCTGAGGAGAAAAGGAACTGGACTGTTGCTCAGTGGTGCTGTCATCTTTTTAGACGACAGTAATTTTTTCATTTAATTTGGAAATCAAGGTCCTGGAGTCTGGAGGAGGAGTGGAGAGGCACAGAATCTGTGGCGATTGAAGTTCAGCAGTGATAAACTGTGAGGCCATGTTATTTGCTGGCGTTTGCGGCTGTTGATCCACATTGAGCATCTGCCTGGAGATTTTAGAGAACTTCATGTTCAAGCAGAAATACTTAATGAAGATGCCAATTAGTTTTTTCTAGAATGTAAAATAAATAAGGTTTGTAGATAATGTTTTTAATGTGATTGATTGGCCATCCATCCATCTGAACTGAAGGTATTGTCAAGAAAAAGATTTGAAACCCTTAACCTCATAATGCACGTGAACTGGCCACTATCAAAGAAATCTGGGCTTTGATAACACCTCAGCAATGCTGCAAGCTGATCGTCTCCATACTACACCATATGTGATGCAGTAATTCGTAGCAAAGCCAAGTGGTGAGTGTACAAATGATATACTTTTCATGGGTTGGACATTTCTGTATTCTAATCCTTCACCTCCATTTTTTGAGTAAACTTATATTTCAATCTGAGAAAAAGGAAGGAAAATATTTGCTTTTGGTTTGTTAAGCTAAAAACTCCTTCTTCTAGTTTTTTCTATTTTTTTTTTTAAATGAAAGACAATTTGTTTGTCATGTTGTCCAGCCAGCTATACAATACTACTATCCATTTTTTGTCTTATTTTCCATCTTCATCACCTTCCAACCAGTCCAGATGGCTTCTCCTCCCTGAGCCTGGTTTTGAACGAGCGCTCTTCCTTCCCTCGGTTGCCAAGTGCTGCTTATACGAGATCATCTAATTATTGGGGCTCTTCCTCTGATACTGTCACTCTCTTAAACATCTTGAAATGACTGTTATTGTGAATCGGTGCTTTATAAATGGGACTGCTGTTTCAGTTATACTTGGGATTTTCCCTGTTTTATAGCTCAAAATTTCTGCTGTGAAAAGGGTCTGTAGAACAGAGCCAATCAATAAGGGCTGTTAAAACAGTGTTTTCTTCAAAAACAGCAAGTCAAATTGCTTGACACAGTGAGGATCTCAACAGAAAACTGTGTGAATTGATTTTTCTGATCTATAAACACACAGAAGTGCTACTTATAATGTTGACCTCTGGTATTACAGTAAATTTACTTATGTCCGTTTGGAATGAAACAGTTTTAATTGCTAAATTTAAACTGGGGTTGTTCTGCTTTAATCTGACAGCTTTCACTGAATACAGAGAGGACACATGCAACATGCAACTCACTGAGCCAGAATAATGCTTAATATGCACCACTCTTGAACCAGCCTGCACAGAACCTGCTGTTGGGAAATGCAGAAAATCTTTTAGGAATTTCCAGGAATAGCTGTGTGAAAGTTGGAAAAGAAACAGTTTTTTTTAATCATATAGCAAAGTAATGAATGTATATGTATACATTCTTGTATAGACAGGCAAGAAAGCAAAGGAAAAACAATATAAAACATCTTACTAGTAGTAAAGTCATTTATCAGATATTGTTAGCTATTGGATAGAGAGTGCAGGGGTTAAGCCTGTCACCTCACTGCACGGAAGTCCTGGGTTTGCTCCATATAAACACGTACAGGTTTACATGTTCTCTCTCTGCCTGTGTGAGTTTTCTCCTGGTACCATGGCCTCCTCCCTGCTATCTGTCTGTGTCTGCTGACAAATTGGCCCCTGTGATACACTAAATCCCAGTACTGAGAGGGCCTTATGATAACTTGGATAAGTGCCAGCCTGCCCATGAGTATGGACTAGATAAGTGACAAGTGACTTAAGGTGACGAAAAAAGGTGCAGCAAGCATAGTCTTTAAAAGATGGACGTAGTCACTGTGAAATCGCCCATCGGTTAGTGGGGTCCCACTGTGAAGCACTGAGCTGACAATTTCACTAAAAACTTGATGGTTTGAAACAAGATATGATGAATAATGTTTGAATGTGACACGCCCAATGGCAGTTACTTGAGAATTAAAAGTAGACCTGCTCTGAAGCATATCCGTCATTATCCCCCAGTTTGAGAACAATGGGGATCTCAGTTTACAAAGTGAGAATCATATTGTATTCAAGAAGGCTTGAAACTACAAATTGAGATCATAAGGTTATCAGAAAAGCATTTACCAAGTTCATCAAGCAGTCAGGCTGAGGGCCATTTTATTAAAGATTTCTAAATAACTGGAGATATTTAGGATACCACATTTGAGCTTTGCTGGCCATTAGAATGAATCCAGTCAGCCACCAGATCCACTCATTGTATTGGGTGAATGGTTAAAGTTCATCTTTAGTTTCTCTACATAAATCTTACCTGCATTTTATTTTGATGTTAAGAAAAATACTTGTATTTCAAGAGCATTCCCTTTAAGTGCACTGCAAGCCATACATCTAATAATGGGGACATAAGAAATAGATCAAAGCAGCCTTTTACCCTGGTCCAGATAGTGTGAAATGCTCTGTGTCCACCCGTGAGGTACATTTCATGATGTTGGGTTTTTCAATTCCAGACACTGCCTAACCAGCACTATTTATGGTTTCATTTAGTTTGGTTTTTTCCCCATTAGAAAAGGGAGAGTGGAATACCTTAATGCACAAAGGTGTCCCCTGGCGCCTCAGCTCTCCCTATCAGCCCAGACACCCTCTTCTTTCAACATCATGCCTGCAATGTTCCCTGTTGCCTTGGCAACCTTACGGCCAGCCAGGCCTTTTACTCGCTCTGGATACACAGCGACTTCTGTTCTTGCCCCCAAGCAGCTGAAGGAGGATTCACTTAGGTGGTGCAAAGAAAAAAGGTGCATGCATGCCCTTTTCCGTTCTCCCCAATGGACGATTACCATAGCTCCACACAAACCGAAAAAAGCCTTTTCAAATTGATGTGGTGGTGAAATCTGCACTGCATACATAGTCTGAAAACCACTAGTGTGCATATAGGAACAGGGTAGACGCTGTTAAGGCTCAACGATGTAACGTTTTGGGTTAAAAAGACGCATTTCCACTGCAAGGAAATGCCATACAGAACTGTTGAAGAGTTTGCTACAATATACTGTAAAGAAAAACACTGTTTCTCTGTTCCTTTTATCCACAGCTCGAGTTCACTGTACAGGGCAAAGTCATCCCTTTTAAACAATTCAGCATTTTTAGAAATAAGCTTATGGGTTTTATTTCCAATGAGAAGATAACCATCATACACGTGACTTTAAAACAGGCGATGGCGATTTGCCAGGCTTAGGATAAAGATTGGAAGCAAGATGAAAGTGATAGCCCGGCTTTATAGCTAAAGTTTAAAAAGAAACTATGCATCAGCATTTCAGGATGTATGTATAAAAATTTGTAGTGAGTAACATTTGCACCAAATCTCTGATCACTTGTCTTAACTGGGCCATTAAGTATGCTATATTTTTATATTTTTAAGGAATTTTCTTCTTCTCCTCCTATGCACCTGTCATTGACCCAGGTGTGCAGGACTTTCTAATTGGTAGTCAAAAGGTGAAACTAGTCACAAGCAAACAATTGCTTACTAGCAGGCTGCCATAACTGCCCACAGTGCGCATGGAAGATGCTGACTTGCAAAAACTTGCCTATATTTGCTGAGCAATAATGTGAAAAGTGACAATTGCACTTTTTAAAACATGTTGGTTTAGGTTTTGAAGCACAGCTTTACTTTAAAGGCAAACTGAAACAGTTTCCAGTTTGCGTTGCATTTTATCAAGTTTCACTGCAGCCTGGTGAGTAGTTGTCCAGCGTCTGCAACCCAGTCAGCATATTCTGCACAATCTGCTAGTTAACAAAGTTATTGCAAAGAAGTTTTTGTTGCAGCACCATCTTTGTGACCAATTTCACAAAGCAACAGCTGGGAACCTCCAGTAACCACCTGCCAGCCTGTTATAGAATATACGTTTTACTTCAGGACACCTGGGGGGGTTGTCAACTGGTCACAAGTGGCCTCTGTGACTGAGCCCTTAGCAAAGTCAAATTAGTTGACAGGAACTGCAACTATCTGGCTAGCGAGAGAGATATCACTATCAACACCAATGGAGTGCTGACAATATATTTGAGAACATTTAAGATTAAAGCACACACACTGAGGGTCAGTCAGTGAGATACAGCACCTGTAAAGAGACAAGTGGCATCATATGAAAGATGAAAAACAGTAAAAATGAACACTGTTGTTGGCAAGAGAGTTTCTGAGAGCACATCATCAATAACTCCAGCTTATTAGTTAATCTACATGCTGAATATTTATTTGGTCAAGCAGCAGATTTTCTTTTTTTGAGGCCTTTAAAATATTGGTGTGTGAGACACTAGTATACGTTCGGTGAGAGTGTGTGTTTTCTTTTTAAAGGAGCACAGCACTGAGACATGTTAGCAGGAAAAGAGCCTCAGTCAGTGCAGCAGAGATTTTAAACTGTTGTCTCTGAAGGTCATTACATCACCATTTGACAAAAGATTCCTCCTGGCTCCATCTCTTAACACATAGATAATGGTATAAAATTCACTACCCATTTTTGAGGTTTCTTGCCTTTAATAGGTAGTTCGGTGAAGAAGAGACAGGAAAACAGGGAGAAAAAGAGCAGGGGAAGAAATGTAGCAAAGGGCCTCGAGCTGGAATCAAACGCAGGTTGCTGTATTTGACTCTGAGGCATATGGTCATCTGCTCAACCACTGAAGTAAATGGGCAACTACCAAACATTTATTTTAAAAAACATGTATGAGACCCAAAATGCTAAAGTATTTATTTAAATTCAAACAATATTCAGAGACACAGTGAGATGCCCGTCATATGTCACTTGCTCTGCTCTGTTAAGCTAAGTAATTAAACAGGTTTACATAACTGTGGATTCTGGGACGTGCCAAGAGTGTCCAGCTGGCAAAATTGTCTCGTTCCTTAAAAGTGACAGTACGAAATACCAGCACAGATTGCTTGTAGAATCAGCACAGGTGTCTTTAGCACTTTGCTTTATTCAGGAAAAGTAAAGTTTTAAAAAAAGAAGTAAAAAAAGTTGTAAGGGTGATAACTAAAGAGCAGTTTCTGATTCGCCATAATATCTCCAGCACACAATGTGAGACATGTACTGACCAGGGGGACAGTTCCCAGGCTCTGTTACGAGGCATTGTAACGAGGATGGTTATCACTTTGTCTCCTCAGCTGTATCTCATCAGCTTTGACTGCCTGGTTTTATCTTGAAGGGCCTTTTACTCAGTGTATGTTTTTCTTTCCTTTGGCAGAACAATTTGTTCTGTTCTTAACAAGATCTTCCAGTCTTATAGACTCCCTAGTCAAGAGCCTCTTAAAGCTTACAGAAACAAAGAAGGAAAGAGGCTGGTAGTGCACTGGAGTTTTTTTTGTGTGTGTTTTTTATTCTGCTTTTCAGGAAGAAAGTCCACACACAGTGGAGGTTTTTATTTTGGCATGTTACTTCCACTGAAATGTTCCGAATTGCACATTTTGTAACATGTTGAACTGGATTTGCAAATCCTTTCTACAAATACTTGGAATGTATTAGCTTTGAGATTGAGCAAGTATGATGATTAGGAGTGTGCTAGAGAGTGAAAGAAAGAGACATGCTGTTTTTGCTGTCTTAAACCTCGACTTAACTCTTTTTATATGGCAGCTGAAGAGAAGAAGGACAAATATGGAGTTTTCTTGGAGAGATCCTTGACTGTGGCCATTCAAGGTGACGGACAGATAACTCTATTGCGGCAGTTTTGTTGACACTGGCCAGGAAAGACACAAATCACTTGAGTAACCTAATAAGATAATTACTCAATCATAAATGTAAACAGTGACTGAAGTAGAAGCTTTGAGGCTGTCCCTTCCTGGCCTCTTTTATCTGCTTCATTCAGCTTGGCCGATCTTTCACAACAAGTGAGCCCAAAAGTGTGTATTAATCCAAACCTTATATGGGAGTCTAAAATTCATGTCCGATGCTCACATGTTGCTATCTCGTTGTTTTGCCGCTTGCTTATACAGTAAAACCCAAGCACTTAGCACAGTGGTTCTCAAACCTTTTTCTGGCATGCCTCACTTCAGAAGTTTAAAATAACTTTAAAATAACTAAAAACCACCTTGCTGATGCTGAGTTTGAACTTCAGTACATTTTATTGATCATGGTGGTTGGCTGATTATAGACAAGTCCACTAATATTCTATATATATTTTTTTTTTACCTTACTAAATCCCATTAAAAAAATCCAGTATAAAGCTGTACTAATCAGTGTTGGTCAAGGTACTTGAAAAAAGTAATTAGTAACTAATTACTGATTACTTCTCCAAAAGAGTAATCCTGATTACCTATTTTCAAAAGTAATTAGTTGCTTTTGTTACTTTGTCACTTGATAGACCTTTCAGCCCAATTCTGCTTTGTCTCCATAATTTATTATATAAAATGTAATCAAATTAAATAGTCTCCTAAAAAAGTCCTAGCACATAAAATAAAATATTTTTTGTGTTTACACTTCAAATAGATGCAAGTAAAACACAGCAGAAAATAAAACCAAAGACTCAGCTGCACTGTCTCCTGTTGTTCACCTACTTTCACCTGTTTAGCAGGAGTGGAGCAGGCGGAGGTTTGCGCGTTGCCGCAGTGGTTATGTCAGTGGGATCTGGGGTTTTCTCTGTGAATTTCACATTCATGTCAGCGTGCTAAGTACTTGCTAAGAAGTTTAGGGGTTTTTTTCGCTGTAAAAATAAGTTTTCTCCCCACTCAGTGTACAGTGGGCGCTTATATTTTTGTCACTTTTTACAGAGTCAAACTCAAAGTAAGGTCAGTGCTTCCACGCTTCAAATGCTTTACGGTCATACTCTCTGCCGCACTCGATTTATTATCCATTGTTGATCTGCACATGTATGTTTCCACAAACGTCGCACGCACTTATGTCATTGTCATGAGACACTCTCAAAAACAAATGCACGGTTTAGTAATGCAGTAACACAGCATGATTACAGGAAAGTAACAGTAATCGAATTACTTTTTTGCAAAAGTAATCCCTTACTTTACTCGTTACTTGACAAAAGTAATCGGATTACAGTAGCTTGTACTGCGTTACAGCCCATCTCTGGCAATAATCACAAGTACTGCCTGTATAGTAAAAGTCTGGAACTGCCTAAAAAATAACAGCTAACTAATTCAGTTATACATCTGCACTGTGTTCATTAAAGTGAATGTGTACACAGCCATTTATTTTGAGTCAGCCTTGCACTCATCTTTCTCCTAACATGACAACTCGCAAGAGAAAAATCACATATTAATCTACTTCCAAAACTGGTTCCCAACTACTCAGCATTGGCCAGCTGTTTTAAGTAATAATTCACCCATAAGCCACTTTAATGTATTTTTTATTTACGTTTGTTTAATGTATTGGACATCTTTATGGGACCCATGATGGGGACAGAGAGCCAAAGGGTAAGAAGTTACCAAGACGCAGGCTAATGCAAGATGTGTCCGATTTAGTTTTTCCATGAGACCTTTGACAATACCTAAAGCCTCAATCCTTACTTGTTAATGAAAGCAAATGATGGCAGAGTCCCCCAGAAAATCAGTCAGTTGGTCACCTTGAAAAGAAGTCAGAAAAGCAGTCAGTCAGTCAGTCACACAATCACAGTCGGATTGGAAAGCAGCTACCTAGCCAGCCAATTAATCAGCCTGACAGCCAGTCATCCACAAGACTGATGACATAGTGGGAACATACGGGAAATGGAAAAAAGCTGATGAAAGCTTTTTTTCATTTCAGACAAATATCGTCATAGATGTGAAGCACTTTGCACAGCTCAGTAGGATAGGACAGGAGGGAGAAGTTGAATGTGTAAATGATTGTGTGACTGAATGATCAATGTATAAATGAGTCTCTGGTCAGTGCTTTTTTTGGAAAAATTTGTATGATCACCTGCACTAGCACCATATTTTTTGAACGTTTTATGTGTTTCCTTCTCTCTATTATGACCAATAAAAGAAGAAAGACCATATACAGTATATTTTCCAGTCAACAGAAAATGCACCATATAAACCGTTTTGTTCCTTCTCTTTGATTGGCTGTATATTATCTGTCAGGGTCATGTGCAAATGTCAGCCAGGCCATGCAGGGCTTAGTTAAATGTTAGAGGCATTAAACTCTGAAGAACCAATAAGACCTGTCACATAGTGGCAGACGTCCATTCACAGCCCTGCAGGGGAAGGCGCTGCAGTTGATTTTCTCATTGTGACTATGTGACGTCAAGGGGAGCTCGAGGCGGATGCCCCTGACGCATCTCAATAGTGTTTTGTGCTTGGACCAGTCCAGAGATGAATGCACACATATTCTGCCTCTGTCCCACCAAAGAGGAGGCACACACACCAGGGAAGGGGGAGAGGAAACGCTTTGAGATGTGGCAGGGGGATTATTAGTGCTGTGGACACGTTCTCCATGATGTCAGCCATCTGACGATTCTCATGTTGATGAGGTCAACTTCCTTCTGGCTAAATGGGAACGGATTATGGTTTTTCTTGGATGTGTATGCCTTTTCTCACACTCTTTGCAGTTTACACCTAAGGTAGAGAGTATTTCTACCCCAGTATTGCAAAAGAGTCCAGTTTTTGCACCAGTTTATCTTCTTTAAAAAAAGAAATTTAATTTAGTAAAAAGACTTTGCAACCTATTTAACTCTTATAATTAGAAGTTATATTTTCTCTTAAAAAAAAAAAATTCAACAGATTGTTGATGCTTGTAAAAGGACATCCTCAATTATGCTTTATAATTGCATCAAGTAATTTTCTGACAGAAGTGGCTTAAGGTTAATGTGCTACAGCATTTGCATTATTTTTTCTCAGTAACACAGTAATAAGTGGAACGCACTTTGATTTCCTGCTCTTCCATTATTTGATTTACGAATAAAATTCCAACACAAGTGCGGTATGATCCAATCTACGAAGCGCTTATTTTGGTTTGGCCCTTTTCCCCCTTCCACTGTCAGAACATGTGTGTGCAAAGGGAAAGAATGCTATTTGGCAACACAGAGTGGATGCTTTGGCTGAAGTGAATGTACTGTTGTTATTATTATTACAGTTATTATGGTTATTATGATTAC
>NW_005188468.1:0-1487 GCF_000239375.1 Pundamilia nyererei
ACTTAAACTAAAACTGACATAGCTACGTTAATCCTACCGTAAAACAATAAGACAAGGTACGACCTCTCCCAGGATGTGGGGGTGAACGCCAGAACACCTTGAAAGAATGTCACCCTAGGATGAGACATTCTTTCAATATGCCACCAAATATATACTTCTAAACACTAATGATTAGATGCAGTATTCTACCATATGTGTGTGTCTGTGCACATGCAGGCTAGCACAGACTTTAAGGCGGTGAGGCGTGATTGTGGATGACGCTCCGGTATGACCACCTCTCCTGCAGCGGCACTGCAGGCCACGCCCCGCCATACTAAATAAATAAACTTGAAATAAATATTTATGTAGATATTTTACAAATATTTATTATTCACTTTTTAGGAGCATAGTGCTTTTTTCCAATTATTTTTAAAATTCAGGTCAAGATTACGCTACATGCTCCGAAAGCCCAAAGGTGATATAAGGATGACGGCTCAGTTGTTGTTTGCTACATGGATAATTTAAGTTCAGCTTTTTAATTCATTTAAAAGAGACCTTCAACTGGATGTCTTTCTTTTTTGTTATAATTTTTAAGAGTTCAAAATGTGTTCATTACATAAATAAAATTTCATTTTCTTTGTAGCACTTCATGAATTTCATAAGCAACACACTATAGTTGTTTATACAAAGAATAACGGTAAACATATTGTATGCAGTGTTATCTTCATTTTAGATGTCAAAAAGTATTTGGGGCTCCCAGTGTTTTCTTTTCCTTGGAAACTGGGTCCAAATGGGTCTTTGGGTATTAAAAGTTGCTGACCCCTGCCTTAGGCAGTATCATCAGAAGGCATAACATACTGCTATGCAGATTACACCCAACTCTATTTATCCATGAAGCCAGATAATACACACTAATTATTTAAACTGCAGGAACGTCTTAAAGACTTAAAAACCTGGTTTACCTCTAATTTTGCCTTGGACTCCAGTCACACTGTGAGGAACCTTGGAGTCATTTTTGACCAGGACATGTCCTTCACTGCACATATTAAACAAATATGTAAGACTGCTTTCTTCCATTTACACAATACTTTTAAAATTAGGAATATCCTGTCTCAGAGTGACGTTGAAATTCTAGTTCATGCATTTATTGCTTCCAGGCTGGACTACTGTAATTCATTATTATCAGGAAGTCCCTGAAAATCCTTCAGCTAATCCTAAATGCTGCAGCAAGAGTACTGACAGGGACTAGAAAGAGAGAGCATATTTCTCCTATATTGGCTTCCCTTCACTGGCTCCCTGTTAAATCCAGAAGGTCTTAAGATCTTAAATAATCAGGCCCCATCTTAACTTAATGACCTTATAGTGCCATATCACTTCACTCTTGTACTGCAAGCTTACTTGTTGTTCCTAGAGCATCCATCCACCCATCTTCTTCTGCCATTGTGTTTCCGTCCATACAAAGCCATGTGTTTGGCAAACTGATATTACCGAATCAGTCAGGTTTTTTT
>NW_005188468.1:1507-3056 GCF_000239375.1 Pundamilia nyererei
TTATGCTGCTGAGGTGGAACTCAGTACGAAAGTCATTTGGAATTTCTTTAAAGATTAAGGGTTATGGAACAAAAAAGTCAAGTTAAAGACCCCCAAAAATTTCACCAACACTGAGCCGGCAGATTAAGTTGGCTGTCTGTCAAGACACTGGTGTCATGGTCCTGGGTCACTGATCCAGCATTTTGAGTTTTCTTGTGTTTTGATGTCATTTTGTATTATGATTTAAGTCCATTTTGTTAGTCTTGAGTTTATTCTGTAGTGCCCAGGTTTTTCTGTTTATCTTTTTATTATTATTATTATTATTATTATAAATTACTATTATTAGACTATTAGATTCCCTCTTGTGTCTTTGCCCTTTATGTCTCTGTGTTTATATTTGTTGTGTGAGTTCTTGTGTTTTGTTTCCCTCCTCGTGTTTCATTCTGTTCCCCCCGCTTGTCATGTTTATCCATGTTTGCCCAGTCTATCATGTCTCTCTCATTTCCTTTCTCTCTCCCTTGTGCTCCTTCGTGCTCCCTCTGTCTCTCTTGTCTGCCTTTCCTCCACTCCTGTACCATGTTTCTCTGTTTCCTGTTTTATTATGAAAGTCAAGTGTTTCCATGTTTGGTGTGTCTAGTCTTGCTTCCCCTGTGGTGTCATGTTAATTCACGTCAGCTGTAGTCCCTGTGTGTTCTCACTTCCCATATTATCCTTCTGTGTATTTATGTCAGTGTCTCCCTCATACAAAAATTTAACTGGAAATCTAGAAATGGAACTATGAACAGGAGACACAGCCGTGTCTCAGCTGTGTCTCCTGTTCATAGTTCCATTTCTAGATTTCCAGTTTAATTTTTGTATTAACTTGTGCCAGCAATAAAGCTGAGTTTTTGTGTTCAAATCCTGTTTGTGAGTCTGCATTTGGGTACAATCCTGCCTGCCACACATGGTTCATGACAATTGGACGATCCTCGATCTAAATTAAGCCTGTTATTTGTGCCGATTGCAGCCCCATAACCATCAGACAGCATCTGAGACCGAAGGACTTCAAAAACAAAAAATGTCGCTAAAGGCCTCATCTCCTTGAATGCCACAGAACTGACCATTTGAACTTTGCAAGAGAGCACCAAACATGGGATATTGAAAGTTGTATTCTCTGATAAAAAATTTAACCTTGATGGTCCTGATGATCTCCAACGTTACTGGCATGACAAGCAGATCCCACCTGAGATGTTTTCTACGCGCCACAGTGGCGGGGGGTGCTTTTTCCTTTACTGGCCACTGGCTATGTCCAGATGTTGCAGAGAGGATTGAGGGCCCTCATCTTTGTGGTAACGACTAGGTTTTTCTTTTTTTTCTTTTTCTTTTTTTTTTGTGTCCCGTTTGGATCTTAAGCCATCAGAATTGTTGTCTTAAGGCCAAGAAAGATGCCAAGCAGATTTATTTTACCAAGTGGATCATCATGGCCTTGCCCTATCGGTCCATTTGATTGACCTTTATTATAATTATGAATTTATTTTATTTTCAGTTGCTACAAACGGGACAGACATGACTGGGGGATAGGACAGGGAGA
>NW_005188468.1:3276-6609 GCF_000239375.1 Pundamilia nyererei
TATTAGATTCCCTCTTGTGTCTTTGCCCTTTATGTCTCTGTGTTTATATTTGTTGTGTGAGTTCTTGTGTTTTGTTTCCCTCCTCGTGTTTCATTCTGTTCCCCCCTGCTTGTCATGTTTATCCATGTTTGCCCAGTCTATCATGTCTCTCTCGTTTCCTTTCTTTCTCCCTTGTGCTCCTTCGTGCTCCCTCTGTCTCTCCTGTCTGCCTTTCCTCCACTCCTGTACCATGTTCCTCAGTTTCCTGTTTTATTATGAAAGTCAAGTGTTTCCATGTTTGGTGTGTCTAGTCTTGCTTCCCCTGTGGCGTCATGTTAATTCACGTCAGCTGTAGTCCCTGTGTGTTCTCACTTCCCACATTATCCTTCTGTGTATTTATGTCAGTGTCTCCCTCATACCCGGCTGTGTCTCCTGTTCATAGTTCAATTTCTAGATTTCCAGTTTAATTTTTGTATTAACTTGTACCAGCAATAAAGCTGAGTTTTTGTGTTCAAATCCTGTTTGTGAGTCTGCATTTGGGTACAATCCTGCCTGCAACACAGGGTTCATGACAATTGGACGATCCTCGACCCAAATTAAGCCTGTTATTGGTGCCGACTGCAGCCCATAACCATCAGACAGCATCTGAGACTGAAGGACTTCAAAAATAAAAAAATGTCGCTAAAGGCCTCATCTCCTTGAATGCCACAGAACTGACCATTTGAACTTTGCAAGAGAGCACCAAACATGGGATATTGAAAGGTGAAAGAAAGTTGTATTCTCTGATAAAAAATTTAACCTTGATGGTCCTGATGATTTCCAACGTTACTGGCATGACAAGCAGATCCCACCTGAGATGTTTTCTATGCGCCACAGTGGCGGGGGATGCTTTTTCCTTTAGTGGCCACTGGCTATGTCCAGATGTTGCAGAGAGGATCCCTCATGATTGAGGGCCCTCATCTTTGTGGTAACGACTAGGTTTTTCAACAGGACAATGCTACCTTTGCAGTACAGAATGCCTGCAGGACAAGGGTCTTTTTCCAGGACAATAACATCACTGTTTTGAACCATCCTGCACGTTTCCCTGATCTAAATCCAATTGAGAACCTTTGGGTAAGGATGGCAAGGGAAATTTATTAAAAAAAGGACAACAGTTCCATACAGTATAAGCTTTGTTTTCAATAAATTGCATGCTCAAAATGTTTTGTCTCATTGTCCATTTCCATGTAACATTTGACTAACACAAAGTTAGTATACTTTGTTAACAAACACAAAAATCAAAACTTTAAAACACTGCAAAAAAACCCAAACAGAAACCCAAAATTTAAACATACGCAGCTATGCTGGTGTTCAATAATTTCTCTCTGAAAGTCTCCACTGAAGTAACAAGTAAAAAATCTTCAAGAAACGATACAGTAGTCTGGAGCTTTTTCACAGATCCATTTAAGAGAATTTGAGCATGAACAGTCATTCATGGTCATGTCCTCACCACTGTAGACATGAGCACAGTCCTCTTCTCCACCATTATCAGGTTGAGTCGATCCCCAGTACCTAGTAAGTCCATAACCATAATATGAGCTTGTTTTTATTATTGAGACAAAAATCAGATGTTTGGTGTGTAGTGACAGGGCTATTTTAAGATAAAGTTTCATATGGAGATCAAAGCAAGACGTCATAGTTGATAAAGCAACTTCTAACCTATGTTGTCTAAACAAGTCATTAGTGTACATCTTTAAGCATTTGACCTTGCAGTTTGGCTCAACCCACTGAAATGTAAAACACACCAGTGTGTTTTATATCCTAACAGTCAAAAGTTTAATGGTTTTCATGGTTTTCTTTATTTTCATGACTATTGTACATTGCAGATCCTCACTGGAGGCATCAAAACTATGAATGTCCAGGCTTCTGACCAGTAGTGTGTATATGTTTAACACATTTCTTTTGGAAACTTAATGAAAGTAACAAACTGAACCAAAGTGAAGACTTACGACAGAGTCAGTAGAGTTCCATCCACCCATTTCCATGTTCCCTCCTGTTCTTCATCAGTCAAACCAAGCCAAACTCTTTTTGTGGTGATCGTAGAGAGAAAGGTCTTTTTCATATTGAGTAAAAGCAATTTATATTAGTTTTGAACCACAATTTTAGTTGATGCACTTTTTGCTGAAACTCATTCAAAACTTTTAATACATTTGTCACATTTTTTCTTTAACATGTTATAAGTCATTGCCACCAAAATCTTTTGACACTGTCTACAAAAGGCTGGCTAAAATGGTATTATGTTCTGTCAGTGGACTCTTAAAGGTCCATTGACTGCATTCCCTGCATTCTTCAGAATCCTCCTATATTATGATTTCCTTTTTCTTTATACACCACCAAACTTTCTTATTTCTCCATTGACAGGTTATTTCCCCCATAATGTTTTTGTCTGTGTATATTTCTCTGAGTCATTGTGGTACAATAAATTTGATTTAAAATCCTCATATTCATGTTTTTTTTTATTTCATCCTAATTGTGGTAACACTTTTTAAATTGAAGGTTCCATTAAGCCATTTACACAATCACAGAAAACTATGTGGTCATATGAGTTTTTTCCCACAGAACAACTTTGATCAGATTATAAACTTTCATGTTTATGATCTGATCTCATATATGTGTTGAATAGTTTTCATGTGCATATGGGCAACATTATTTATGTAAAATAAGGAGCTTGAATTTCAGTAATAATTTACAAACACAATAAGTCACACAGGCATAAACACAGTACCTGTTCTTCAGGGCTGTCAACAACCACCAGGTCTGCTCCTCTGTCTCTGCAGTCCTTTCTGGCTGCATCCCAGGAACCAGAGCTTTGAGACCGGATATAGCAGTTACAGTTGAACTCGCTCCATCCTCCAGAACATGTCTTTTCTAAAAGAAATTACAAACAATATATTTAAGCTAGCTATAAACTGGACTGCTCCAATGGCTTGATCATAAAGATCTGTGCAAAATCTATTCTCTTGAGACTCAATAATGATAATAATTATTCTTCTAATAATTCTTATTAGAACTATTATTTTATTTTTATCACAGAAAATAAAGCAATGGCAATTAAATAAAAATACAATTCAAAAATTCAAGAAACACAAAAATCAACACTGTAAACACTAGAATAAAAATACTGGCAGCTGCCAGTGCTACCCCTTAGATGCACGTATGGTATACATTTGAAAGTATAACAGAATAAAACAGACTAAACTTAAAATAGAATGATAGAAAAAACTGCAAAAATGTAATAATAGGTCATTGTCAGTAAACTGTACTGCAGTTTAGTGTTTTTTCACAGATCCAATGAAAAGAAGCTGAACATCGAAA
>NW_005188468.1:6629-8137 GCF_000239375.1 Pundamilia nyererei
TAATTTACAAACACAATAAGTCACACAGGCATAAACACAGTACCTGTTCTTCAGGGCTGTCAACAACCACCAGGTCTGCTCCTCTGTCTCTGCAGTCCTTTCTGGCTGCATCCCAGGAACCAGAGCTTTGAGACCGGATATAGCAGCTACAGTTGAACTTGCTCCATCCTCCAGAACATGTATTTTCTACAAGAAATTACAAACAATATATTTAAGCTAGCTATAAACTGGACTGCTCCAATGGCTTAATCACAAAGATCTGTGCAAAATCTATTCTCTTGAGACTCGATAATGATAATAATTATTCTTCTAATAATTCTTATTAGAACTATTATTATTTTATCACAGAAAATAAAGCAATGCCAATTCAAAGAAAAAAAATTCAAAATTTCAAGAAACACAAAAATCAACACTGTAAACACTAGAATAAAAATACTGGCAGCTGCCAGTGCTGCCCCTTAGCCTCCCAGTAGATGCACGTATGGTATACATTTGAAAGTATAACAGAATAAAACAGACTAAACTTAAAATAGAATGATAGAAAAAACTGCAAAAATGTAATAATAGGTCATTGTCAGTAAACTGTACTGCAGTTTAGTGTTTTTTCACAGATCCAATGAAAAGAAGCTGAACATCGAAAATCCATCCAAGAATTTTTGCCGTGATTCCTGACATAAGCACAGTCCTCATCTCCACCATCATCAGGTTGACTCGATGCCCAGTACCTAGCAGGTCAGTCACAACAACATTATCTCATTACTTCATTCATGTCAATTCTGCATGCATCTGTGGATTCAACAACTTTGATTTGAAAATGTAATTAGAGTAACAAAATGAACCAAAGTGAAGACTTACATCAGAGTCGGTGGAGTACCATCTACCCATCTCCATGTTCCCTCCTGTTCTTTGTCATTCAAACCAATCCAAGTTTCTTCATTGATGATTGTAGAGAGGAAAGTCTGTTTAACATGAGGATAAAACATTTTATTTTAGTTTTGAACCAGTTTTATTCTGTGATATACAATCTGGATGGGTAAATAATGCTGCATTGTTGAAAGTGAAGAACAAGAAATTGTTCATAGTTAAAGCGAAGGTAAGCACTACATTGCTAACTCAAACGAATTACCACATGCAAATCTTATCTTTTTATTTCTTTGGTTATTTACACTGTAGGACCAGAAAAGGTATTAAATTGTCACATTAATGTTGCATCACACAGTAAAGTTTACCAAGTTGTTTCTAGTTTCAGTTAAATCGTTCTTCTATTGTTTTCCCCTCCAGGCAGCGGTGTCCCAGTAGTTCTGACGCCACACAAAAACTGGACTGAGTACCACCCTAATATTAGTGAGGTTGTATAGCAGTGCTGCATTTGTATGCAACACAACACAACAATAGAGGATGTCAAGGCGATAGTACACCAGATCCTTGGTCTATTGCTTTTTGCCAGATTCTGGGACCACGGTGTTGGTTTTGGTACAGTCATTTCCATCGTTGCCAAGTTTCAAAAA
>NW_005188468.1:9441-10225 GCF_000239375.1 Pundamilia nyererei
CTTCCTCCCACAGTCCAAAAAGAAAAGTCCAAGAAATCTCCAGTAATGGTATCCATATTAATTTCAAAGAGCGTTTGTGCTGATGTTAAAATTGTCAGTATAGAAATCTATTGTAATACGTCAATCTTTTTCTGTCATTGGGAAATTATATGCATATTTAAAATATATATAATGTTTATAATTAATAATAATAATAATAATAATAATAATCATAATTTATTATATTTAATAATTTAAAATTTTATAGAGTTCAAATAAATAAAGTGCTAATTTCACTCAAACTTTTTTGCTTTAAAGTTTGAGACTAAATGAGACTTAAGTTTTTCCTAATTCGTGCAACCCTGACTTTCCACACCGACACTGTTACATACTAAAATTGCCAGTTTCCATATGTCAGTGAACTACAAGGGTAAAAGCCTGATAAATCTTTGTGTAATGTGATTAAACCTACCTACCACAAATGAATTTAAGATACAGCAACAACTGAAGGTGAAACATGTAGTTCAAAAGAGATATGATAGTGAATAGATGCATCCCTACTGAAACACAAATCATCACCAAATAGAAGAGCAACTGAATAGTTAACAGTTTTAAAGATATAGAGTTAAAAAGGAGAAAATACAGGAGTAAGAAGACTGGCAGCTAACACAAACACTTCAGCTTTCTTTTATGCTCACTGATCAATGGTCATTACAAGTTGCATATTAATGACCATGAACCTGACCTGAAGGCCCATTTTTAATCAGTGGCACTAGTTCAGGTCATTATTGATAAAGCTGGGGAA
>NW_005188468.1:12513-14240 GCF_000239375.1 Pundamilia nyererei
ATGATGGAATCTACATAAATACAGAAAATTCTCAGGATTTTGTTTTCAACTGTTATACTCTCAGTTATTTACCTCAGTTGAAGATTTGTCAGCCTTGTGTAATGGACATTTTTAAGACTGTTACTTCTGTGTCAAGCTAACTTTAGTGAGTGAAATGCTCCATATCGTCTTATTCTGGCTCCATGTAATCCTTCAGCTACACAAAAGCCTTTATTACACATTGTTCTGACTGTATTCTAGTTCCTGTTTGTCCTCTTTCCTCTAGAGATTTGTTGTAAATGCAACTTTTTAGAAGCACTATTATATTGATATGTGGCAATATTAGTCTTGCATCTGTTAATAAGATGGGCACTCAATGATTGCTGAGCAAGTATGAATGATAGGATATAGTCACATCAGAGAGTTTCTGCAGCAAAGTTACAGACATGTCTGGGACACAAAAAAAATCGTCCCTGTTATTTCTCGTCCAGTACAATCAGTCCTTTGCTCTGTGCTCTCTCCCTATATGTTTCAAATGTTTTTAATTATTGATACTGAAGTTTCTTTTTTATCAGGTTAGTACAGCTATTGTTCAGTTAGGACATCTTAGTTTCACTCCAGCGCAGCATGTGATACTTAAAAGTTACACTTTCGCTATTAGAAGCTGCTCATGATTAAAATAGCCGTTCGTTTACTTGAATTGCTCCGTTCTTAAATATGTCTCTTTATCTATTTTCCTACCACATTGATTCTATTTTCCTCTGTCTGTTCCTCATGCTGTTGTTGAAAATGTGATTCCTCTTCCTGCACTTTTTCTCAGCTAATGCTAATAACAGCAGCTTGCTGTCACTGCGAGGGCTTACTAGTTTGCTGACATTACTGTCGACAGTGCAGCTGCTAACATGTTGCTTCATTTTTACACAGATAAGATAACCTTTATCTCTCTCACAGCTTTTCTAAGAGAAAACTAAAACTAGATGTGAAAAAACATTTTAGTTCCAAATTATTTTGTGACCTTGGAAAGAAAAGAAAAGAAAAAATATTGAGAAGTTCTCGTTAGTTTTAGTATCTGTTATTTTGGTAAAATACCGTGCCTGATGAAGCATAGAGGGATGTGTTTGAGATTTTTGATATCTACTAGACTGAGGCAAGTACTTAGTAAAAAAATATGTACCTATGTTACAATTACAGTTACAAGTAGAGTACAAATTGGAAACTCTAGAATGTTGTTGTACTCGCATATATTTACAATCCACAATGGATTGAATAAATGGGGTGTTTGCCCAGGTTTGCCCAAGTATGAGATCACTTAGCTGTTTGTTTATTAAGGTGTAAACACATGTAACATGTTTTGTTTTGGGGGGTTTTGTATGTAGGATGTGAAAGGTAGTGCATGTCAAACAGACTGCGGTAACATACACTTGTGGTTTAAACTACAAAATTTGAAGTGACATTTAAAATGGTTATGGACCTTTCAAGTGTGCATAACTTGAGCTCAAAAGAAGGCATGAATTCAATGATAATTTTATAAAGAAGGCCCTCCAGATGTTTTTTTAATTAGTTTTTCAGCACTGAAAAAATACAAGGGCTCAAAAAGGCTGAAATAAAAACCTCTACATACCCCGTCTTCTGCCGTTTCGCTCAGATACTTCTGCGGTGGTTGAAGAGAGCAGACAAATGAAGAGGCTGGAGATGAACAGCAGATGTGAAGCAGAGACCGCCCACTTTCATCACCGGAAGATCGGTCC
>NW_005188468.1:14849-15889 GCF_000239375.1 Pundamilia nyererei
GAATTCCCCAGTGAGAGATTTCCCCTGCTCAGCTACTGATATAATTTGGATGATAGCAGGGCCCACAGAATTTGCAGCAAGCCATGTTTAAGATATCAAGTCATCCTTTCTGCTGCTGATCCAACTCAATTCCGAGATTCATACTGGATATAACCAATCTTTAGGGGTGTAATGGAAAATTTACCTCAAAGTTTTTACCTCATTAAACCTTGTATGCATGCAATACTGCCACTAATGGTTCTTTTACAGCAGCACTCACTATTGCATTATTGTAAATGCAAAATGTGGTTTTATGACATCTGCAAATCACTGCATTCTGTTTTAATTACATTTTGGTTTAAATGGGATATGGATTCATATTTGTGTGAGGCAAGAGTAGTTGAGAATTGCCTTTTAGATGCTGACTGACTGTGTCCCATCTTCTCGCCCCTCTGGTGCTTGGTCCTAACCTCATTAAATGTTGCACAGCTCAAAGACTGCAGACTTGCACATCATTTTGCCATGTTTTTTGCCAATTTCAAAATAAAATAATATTTTCAAAAGTCCAGTTTTATTCCTTTATGGGGGAAAATCCCTTATTACAGGTGGCTAAGTGGAAAAGAAATGTCAAAGAGGCTGTGGTGCCAGGTTTAGGATTTTATGAAATAAGCCAACATTACATAAAACAACATTGTCAAAGCAAATGCAAAATTCCCTTAAAATTATTTCAAATTATATACACTCTCGCTGCATTCTGTTATTTAGCCATGCTGTTATGGCCAAGACGGAGCATGAGGAGATGGGTTCTAGTAACGAAGCTCCTGTGGGCCTGGGCTCGCTGAGGAGTGGCTGCCTCAGAGTGGCTGCCTCAGAGTGGCTGCCTCGGAGTTCAAGGCTAAGAAGAGAGCCAATGACATGAAGAATAAGGTTCAGTGCAGCTATATAAGGAGGAAAACGTGACAAGTGAGAGGGGACATCTTTGTGAGGCGCTGAGGCTCCCAGCCGGTTTTCTGTTGTATGTGTTTTATGATTGCCAATGTTAATAAAGCCCGAACCTCTTT
>NW_005188468.1:17620-18983 GCF_000239375.1 Pundamilia nyererei
AGCCTCCTCTGCACCCTGGTGACATACCCCTACTCCAAGGCCCTGCATGTGTGGGTGGTTGTGGTGGAGCGGGAAGAGGGAGGCAGCTGGAGATGGAATCTCCCCCTCCTGCAGAGAGAGTTCCTGAAGAGCGGAAAGCTCCTGCAAGATGTGTCAATCTCTAAAGCCCGAACCTCTGGCACGGACTGGGGCAGTCTCTGGTGTTACTTCCTTACATTCCTTGCCGAACCGGGCGGTAACACATGTTTTAATACCGACTGAACCACACTGAGCTTGGACTAAACTCAATTCAATTCAGTGTTAACAATTATATAATTGATGCCTCTAGAAATCTGCTGAGCAGTTCTTTTGAACCTAAAAACAAGGGAGCAGCATCTTGAAGCCTTTGCTGTCTTTGTTTGGCTAAACACACTAATGGCTCAGCCCACCACTGTATTTATTTCTGGAGAAATGGAGCAGATATTATGTTCCCTGGGAGACTTCTTTATCGGCAGTGCAGACAGCAACCAATTTTTTTCTATTGAAGTCTGTAACAAACCAGAAATGTCTAAATGCAGCTATTAATGTGACTGTGTTAGTGTTTTACATTAATGCATACACTGTGCATCTGTCATTCTTCCTTGCAGAAACCTTGTGCAAACCTCCTCCTCCCCATCATCACTTCTACGTCGTCACTCAGGCTTCATTCAAGTCTCCATCTTCATCTCCACACTAGCATCTAGACACAGAGGGATCCTGCCCTAATCCCTGTCAAAGCTGGGATTCCATTCTGCTGTGATGGCCATCAGAGTCTAACCGCCAAAAACCTCAAACTCAACTGTACATCAATAAATCATGTTCACTTCCTTCTAATGACCTCCTTGTGGCATTCCAGCATGTTACAATTAAAAGCTATTAGTTGCTCATGATCAAAGTCACCATTAATTTTACCTGAATCCTTGAATATCTCCTTTCCTAATTATGTTCCTCCATCTATTTTCTTACTATGTTAATTTCAGCTTACTCTTTTTTCCTCATACTCTTGTTTGGACTGCTGTCCCTCCTCTTGCATTTATCCATGGCTAGTGCTAACAACAGCAGACTCCTGTGACTGCAAGGGCTTGTTACAAGTTGTTGCAGGTACTGCTTGTGATAGTGCAGCAGCAGTAGCCCCGACAGCTAACATGTTAGTTAATTTGACACATTTTGCTTCATTTTGTTTTAGTTGTAGCCCTGGTTTCAATACACAGCTGCCTTAACTGAAAAACAGCTTTCCCACATAGCATTGACTGAAGTTCAGCACAACAGTCCCCTCTAGTGGAAGTGCTTGTGGTTACGGTTTAAGAGGTGCCAGATTATACATGCAACAAACCAACATGAGCTT
>NW_005188468.1:20213-21393 GCF_000239375.1 Pundamilia nyererei
TATGTAAATTTAACAACAGAAGAATTAGAGAGAGAAGTTAGATTTATTTTAATATATATGGCTTTATGATCTGTTGCTGGAGAAGGCCATGCACCTACATCTATGCTATTGCTGTTAAAACTCTCCGAAACTAACCAAAAGTCTATCCTTTAATGTCTCGAGTTAGAATTGTTGCACCAAGTAAACATTTTGGACTGAGGATATTTGAATCTCCAAATGTCTGTGAGTTTAAGGCGTACCATAACAGCTTTCAATGTAGTATTAATTCTGTTCGAATGTCCTGGAGGAAATTTATCTAATTCAGCATCCAAAATACAGTTAAAGTCTCCAAATTTATTTAATCAGCTAGATTTTTTTTTCAATCGTCAAAAATAAATGATAATTTTCTAGTTTCGTGTTAAACCCATATATAATAGTTACAATTAAAACTAAATCATTATATTTTGTGACTTGACATATGTAATGACCTGCAGAATCACATTCTGTATGTAAACCATCCCCATTATATCTGTTTTTTAGGATTGATACCCCTGCTGATCGTTCAGTTCCATGAGATAACCATATAGAATTTCCCCATTGAGATTGCCAAAATCTAACATCATTGATAGTAGAGTGAGATTCTTGTAAAAACAGATTTAAGTCAGATTTAAGTTGCTTTGCATAAAGAGAAGTGGCTTTTAAAGTGGGTTTTAAGTTGTGACGAAGACCCCTAGCATTAATAGAAACAAAGAACACAAAATGACAAAGAAAAGATAATATATGTATTGAAATGTAAATCGAAGTTAAACTTTTTAACCTAACACTGAGATCAGCCCTAGAATATGAAAATGTTCACAGTATACAGTGTATATATATAAATAAACTTTAGACGCCTAATAAAACCGTAACAAAAAAAAGTGTTTTATCTATTTAACCATAAGTTTGTTTTTTGCTAACATCAAAGAGCAATTTAGACAGCCAAACATGACATCTACAGATATCAGGCACATTAATATGAAGATCACCTTGTAAACAAACCTGAGAAATTAGGGTCAGGGAATATCAAAGCGTTTACAGTGGGGCAAAAAAGTATTTAGTCAGCCACTGATTGTGCAAGTTCCCCCACCTAAAATGATGACAGAGGTCAGTAATTTGCACCAGAGGTACACTTCAACTGTGAGAGACAGAATGTGAAAAAAAA
>NW_005188468.1:22056-23089 GCF_000239375.1 Pundamilia nyererei
TGTCATCATTTTAGGTGGGGGAACTTGCACAATCGGTGGCTGACTAAATACTTTTTTGCCCCACTGTATGTGTGAATTTCAGCACCATTTACGAAGCCTCGACCTCCAACAAAGTAAGCAGATTTCCCTTCTTCACGTGCTTTCTTTATAATGGGCCACAGCTTCAGTTTATTTTCTTTGTCATCTCTCGTCAGGTCTTCAGTGAACAGCAGATGATTATTTTGAAGGAAAGTATTTTTCTTGGCAGCTTTCCACACCGCATCACGAATTCTCCTTGAGATAAACCGGATGATGACCCCTCTGGGTCTCGGGTCATTTTGTTTTGGTTTCCCCACTCGATGAGCGATGTCTAAGACCTCTAGAAGCTTTTCCTTTTCTGCTGGCAGAACCGTTTGGCATATCTCAATCTTCTTTCTCCAACTCCGGTACCCCATACAGTCTCAGGTTCCAACGGCGGTTATAGCGTTCAACTTCAGAGATGCGTTCATCGCATTTCTGTGTAAGCCTTTCGTTTTTCTCAACCCTCTTCTCAATGACCATAATCTTATCACTTATGTCCTTTAATTCTGTATGAACTGTTCCTACCATTTCTTCAATGGCATCACTTCTGGTGTTGATCAGATTGATCAAACTGTTGACCGCATCAGCTTTCAGGGAGTAGCCATCAGAGTGACTTGTAGACAATGTTGGTTTTTTAGCCACTGGAGGTTTGGAAGGCGTAACTGATAGTGGTGGAAATTCTTCTTCAACCACCTGCTCACACTCCATTTCTTTCATGTAGCTATGGTTGCTAGCTAACATGCTATTTGCATGTGGTTTGTCTGAGTTACTCAGCCTTTTCTGAGCAGATTTCGACATGTTGTTGTTATTAAATTTGGATTCAGATTTAGCAGGTTTAGCGTGCTGATCTTCAAAAAAGTCTTGGAAGCTAGAAAGACGTCAAATACAGGGAGTGCAGAATTATTAGGCAAGTTGTATTTTTGAGGAATAATTTTATTATTGAACAACAACCATGTTCTCAATGAACCCAAAA
>NW_005188468.1:24074-25717 GCF_000239375.1 Pundamilia nyererei
ATTTGCCTAATAATTCTGCACTCCCTGTAGGTGCTATAAAACTGCTTTATATCTTTCTAGTGCTGAGAGCTCGAAAAAATACTGCTCTTCACGCTGCCATCTTGCTCGGCCCCCCTAGGAGTATGCATTTGAAGTACACTTCGAATTGGGACAGCCGTCGTCGCGTTGCGGTGACGTAATCGCACTCAAAATGCATACATCAAGCGTCCAGTCTCTTAATTGGGACACAGCCACTGTCATCTCATTGGAGGGCATCTTTAGTGATAAACAGGGAGTGACAAACAGAGGAGAAACGAGACACCTACAGTAACAACACAGATGAAAACAATGTTCAAATCAGGGGAAAACAGATGCAGGAATTAAAACTCATGCAGGTCAGAAACAGACATTTGTTTCAAAGTAAAACAGTAAATAAGGAAAATAATGAACACAGACATGACTATAAACACTCAACTACAAAGAAATATGAATCAGGGAGGAACTGAGAAACCCTGCAGGAAGTAAAACCAGACTTGAGTCTTGAAACAAATATAAGGATCACAAACTGACAGTTACCACCAGAACAACCATAAAGTCAAAACAGAAACACTCAATAAAACTAAAAATAATGATAATAAAAACAATATCACAAGAAAAAAGAACAAAAACAAAAATTCAAACAGTAGAATAAAAATCAAACAGAAACCCAAAACTTAACCACTTCTATGTGGACAAAAAACAAAAAATTATATATAGGCCTTTTAGGATAAAACTGAAATACAGAAGTACAATTATTGTAATCAAAGAAAAAACTGCAAAACATTGATGAATAGATCATCTTTCTGAATCAGTTGTTTTCCGAAACTTTTTCACAGATCCATTGATGAGAAGATGAACATGGACGATCAAACCATGTGTTTTTTTCAATTTCGACAGAAACACAGTCCTCATGTCCACCATTATTAGGCTCACCTCTTGCCCAGTACCTACCAGGTCAACGACAGCAACATTATCTTATTATTATTAAGAATTATACAGTGTATATATATTATACACTGTACATTAAGATCACCAAATTTCAAATAACAATAACATTTTTCTTTTCAGGTGGTTTTTAAACAGGCTTGCATAAAGTGTGCAGATGGCAAAACACACCAGCTCTGAACACAAGAATTGTTGTTGTTTTGACTGATATAATAACTTCTTTTGCTCCCACTTGGCCAAAACAAGTCATTAGCACACATCTTTACGCTATTAGCAGTAAACCACCGACATGTAAGCCTTTGTGTTTATATCTGCATACATCTGTGGGTTTAACAAATTTCCTATGTAAAGGAATAAACTGAACCAAAGTGAAGACTTACGTCAGAATCTGTGGAGTCCCATCTACCCATTTCCATGATCCCTCCTGCTCTTCGTCATTTAAACCAATCCAAACTTCTGCTGTGGTGACCGTAGAGAGGAATTTCTGTTTAATATGAAGAAAAATCTTTTTATTTTACTTTAAAACCACATTTTTAGCCTATGCCAGGGGTCGGCAACCTGCATGCGGCTCTTTAGTCCTTATAGTGCGGCTCCAGGTGGTTTGGAAAAATAAATTAAAAGTATTTAGGTGAAGTGTATTTTATTTATGTTAGTTCTTTTTTTTAACTTGTAGTTCTAAA
>NW_005188468.1:28263-29127 GCF_000239375.1 Pundamilia nyererei
CGACACATGTTCACATGTGAGTGTCTTATCTGTCGCATGATTAATGAGATGTTTGTGTAGCCACTGAAGGGCTGCGAGGGAAGGCTGGAGTTTGGAGTTGGCTTAGATCAGATAAGGAGCTTCTCCCCTTGTAGCAAGTTAAAGACAGAAAGCACTGTGGTCTTGCTTTTGTACACAAGTGACTGGTCTGTGAGTCAGCGGAGTTTAATTGTTAGACCCAACATGCAGTTTATTTTATCTAAGTTTCTTTTAAAAATCCAAAGCCAGCAATAATTAAAACTTTGAATTTTCTTTAATGCTTTGACACATTTTTGTGCAACACTGAAGATGCATTTCCTGACAGCTCACACAGCAAAACACTCACTCAAATCTCAATAGCAGTCATTCAAATCTGTAATTGATTTGTCATATGTTTTTTCAACAATCAGTATGTCATTGCCACCAAAATCTATTCATGCTGTCTAAACAAATGTAGTCAAAATGTTAATATATTTTGTCAGTGGACTCATACTTTTACTTAAACATAATTTTTACTAAAACACATAGAATATCAGAACTGGAACTGTGGAAACCAAACATAGTACAATAGTATTCTGTAAGTTACTGGACTGCCTGTCACTCCTGCCCCTTGCCTTGCAAATGCTCTCTCCTGCAATGTATGCTGTATCCACTGCATTTGTTGGCATCATGATGATGAGCCTTTATTTGTCACTACAATGTTACACATACATATTACCTGCAGTGAAACAGGACTGCAGGCATCTTTACCATATCCTGTTTTCCTTATCCTTGCTACACTGCCACCCTTCCTTATTCTTCTTCCGCTTCTTCTATTGACAGGTTGTTTCCCCCTATACAATTTCT
>NW_005188469.1:0-3956 GCF_000239375.1 Pundamilia nyererei
TAGATCCTCTGAACTGTGACAGAGGTCTCACTCTGGAGGAAACTCTCAGCACTTTCCAGCAGCTCCTCCATCATGGAGGACGTTCCCTCACTGTAACAGGTGGAGGAGAGAGGAGAGGAAGCACAGGTGGAGGAGAGAGGAGAGGAAGCACAGGTGGATCCTCTGAGGAAGAGGAGCGTCCTACAAACCACATGATCACATGACCAGAGGGGCGTGGCCTTCAGTGGTCGTAATAAAGGAACAGTCCACATGTTCCACTTTGAAGGCTCATCTCCAACAAAGCAGACTTGTGATCACTTTGACTCAGGATGATGGATTGTTTGGATTTGTCTTTGTTTCTCTGGCTTTTCTTGTGTGTCTGTGTGTCTTTGTATGTTGGACTGAGTCATGTGACCTGCCCAGGGACGACACATGGAAATGAGCAGTTTAGCTCAAATCTGGCAGGTTTCCATCGTCTGTTTTTATCCTGATGTCCATGAACATGAACACTGTCCCTGTCAAATAAATCCAGATACAAACATCAGATCTACTGAGCATCATCAGCGTGTCAGCTGCTAACTGCATCTTCAAAATAAATAAATGTGTCTGATCAGCGGTGATAAGAGGAGAGACGCTGAGCGATTGACATGACAAAGACCTTCGTTTATTTGAATCTCAGAGTTTTTAATGAGCCCTGAATAAACACTTGAATTAGTCTGAGCTGCTGCAGTTTCCTGCTGCGTCCACTGGGTGTCAGTAAAGCTGCAGGTGTCTCACCTGTGAGTCCAGCTGTGGGGAAACAGTCCAGCTGCTGGTTCTGCCTCCAGCTGAGGAAACACTTCATTCCTTTTATTGCTGATCTCTCTTTATGAATCCACCTGAACTCGTCTGATCCTGGAAACCTTTCACTTTCCTTCCTTGCTGTCTCCGTCTGTCTCTCACTTTCACATTGGTTGGTTCCTCTCTGAATCTCTCCTCTTATCTGTGAACATTCATGAGGAAAAAGCAGAATCAGTTCAGGCTTCGCTCTCACAGGATTTTAATGTTTGTGCTCAGAGTCTTTTCAATGAGCTCCATCTTTCCCTGGAATCATCTCCAGAAGGAGCTGAAAGGATCCATGTTACACAATGTGGCCACTTTAAGTCCATTAAAAGGATCCAGGAAATAGTCAGAGCCCAGAAACCGTCGGGGGAAGTCAAAGGTGTGTTTTCTTTGATGACGTCACCAAAATGAGAGCTTTGTACAGACAGGAGAAAGAAATGTGCCAGTTTATTAAACACGTCTCATTTCAACTTCCCAATGAAAGAGTCGCTTTGAAGCCAAAACCTGAATCCAAGACTGAGGAGTGTTTTTGTTTCTGCAAAGTTCTTCCACAAACTCAGGTTTTCAAACAGCTGTGACAGCTGCCTCTGTGTCAGTAAGTCTTTGAGCTTCTTTATCATAATATCAGCAGCCTTAGAAATAAAGACGGGCTGATGTGGACGATTATCAGTAATCAATGAGACCGATCACTGATATCTGGAGCTGACACAGATTTAGAAACAATCCAGCAAAGAAAATGTATTTTCTGTTGTGGCAGAAACGGTTGGTTTCAAACATCTGATGATGTTTAAGAGTTCATGCTGCTGTGACACATCTGTACTCAGAGCCAGCTGCAGGGCTCAGGCCTGCTTAGCCTCTAATCTGCTGGCAGAGAGCTAATAATCTACTAATAATCTCACTCATACGTTACAGGATGGCTGACAGTGAACATCACAGCAGTTGTGTTACTGAGGTATAACAGGGCAGCACTAACCATGAATGTGCATCAGACCAACTCACCAGAGGCGTTTGTGTGATCACAAATAACTCCTGGACACAGCTTCAAAGTGACTCCTCACTCTGACAGCACATTACACTCATCAGTTTCACTCACACACATGTTTATAAACTCATCATAACTACTTTGAAGCAAAGTTCCAGCACACCTCTGGAAGTAAAAACAACTGCAGTGTGTGGCTGCCACGCCCACAGCAGCATCACCGTGGCGTGTTCACTGACCATTAAACAGTAGGAAATGTCACTCAGCAATGAGAGCTGGTTCACGCTGACATCATGGTTGTGTTCTGTGTCCGTATGAGTTTGAATCTGCTTCAGTGAGGAGAACATCACAGTCCACGCTTCCTTCAAACAGTCCACAGACCCGTCAGGTCTGAGCGTTGGGACATTTCACGCTTTTTGAAATCAGCTCTCAGGATTACAGCAGCTCATGGATGTCATCAGTTTCCTGTTCTGGTGAGTTCACAGCAAACAAAGTTCCTCCTCATGTTCCTCTGTGAATCCAGTCGTGCTGGAATATTTGACAGTATTCCCACAGTAATGATGTCATTTCTACAGGAATTGGTTTTATAGAAAAATCCTGATATCTGACAGCTCATGGGAAGGACCAAAGGGAGGAGGCCAGATATGATAGCTCAGCAAAAATGTTCTATAACAAAAGTAAAGTAAGCAAACTCATGTAGCTCAGTGAAGTCAGCGGGATGTGCAGTGTCTGGATCTGTGACATGGACTGAAAGAAACCATAACACAAACCCAACAGCCAAAATCAAACTCCAAGCAGAGACAGAAATCCTGCTGCCACCATTCATCTCTGTTTGGAAGCAGACATAAAGCACTCGTGCTGTCAAATCCAGAACCACTCAAGCCTTTTGGACCCGTTTACATCTGTGAAAAAGGTGGAAACATGTCAAACATGTGAGGAAGAACCAGCAGCAGCTCACACGTTTACCACAACCACACACAGTCCTCTGAGAGCAGCGTGGCCTCCATCTTTGAAACACACAAAGTTCACAGTGAAAATCAAACAAACTCGCTGATTGATTATTGATTGATTGATTTTCAGAGATGATGTCAGATCGGGGCTGCTCAGGGTGCTGTGGCTGTAAAACGCCAATCATATCCTCACTAAGCCCCGCCCCTCATCATTCACCTGCTCGGCCCGGACGGGCTCACGGGGGCGGCGGTCTCAGCGCACACGCTCACACCTCTTTCCACGTCCTCCGGCTCTTCTGGGACGCTGAGGCGTTCCCCGATGAGTCGACAGACTGAATCTCTCCAACGTGTCCTGGGTCCGCCCCGGGGTCTCCTCCCATTCGGACGCCTCACCCAGACGCCCTCAGAGGAAGCTCACGGATGGCGTTCGTACCTTCAGCCTGATCCTTTCAGTCACAGCTCGTGCAGTCACAACACTGCTGCCAATAAAGTGAAACAAAGCATCTTAAAGCCATTTCAATAGACGCACACACAGAGTTATCACAGCACTCAAGAAACATGCACACTGGGCACAAACTAACTTCTAACATGTTGAACTTTGCTCCAGTTTGTTCTGATTGGCTGAAGCTTGGTAGTCACATGGCTGCCTGTGAGTGTGTTTAAACACAGAGAGAAGCTGAAGCTTCACATGTTGTGTTCTTCACACAGTCGGATCAAACGTGTAAACTTTGTGACACAGCCTGGTCTTCATGTGTGTGTGTGCACGGTCTGAGGAGCTCTCAAGCTTTTCATAGAGGACACACACACTGATGCAGCAACAGATGGATGGATGCACATGAAAGCTTCACACACTCCTGATGAGTGAGGACACACACACTCACAACATGAGCAGCGAGCAGGCTTTAAATGCTCAGTGTGAAGAAGTTTCCACACTTACCTTGATATCATCAAGCACCCTTCTTCTTCTACTGGTTCCCACAGTTCCCAGTGTTAATAAATGCACAGCCAAACGTGCTCTCTGTCATCACCTACAGATCTGAGATCAGTAGCTTGTCCACTGCAGGCTTTATCTTTTCCATGTAACTGTGCTGCTTCACAGAGAGGGAGAACTGCAGCTGTTTGGTTGTGAACAATATGTGCATGTTAAATATGAATAGCTGCTCCAGCATGTGTTAGTGTGACAGACTGACATGTTGCTCCTTTTAAAGCTTTCTGCAGGAACTTCA
>NW_005188469.1:6004-12387 GCF_000239375.1 Pundamilia nyererei
AGCTGATGTTCAGTCTCTTTCATAATCACATTTCTGATGATTTTTTCAAAGACTTTCATGACAACTGAAGTGAGGGCAACAGGCCTGAAGTCGTTTAGAATTTTTGGACGACTAGATTTAGGGACAGGAACCACGACTGCTTCTTTCCAAACTGAGTGCCCATGTGCATCAGTGGGTGTGGGCTGCTTCTCACAACAAGAGATTTAAGAAGAGTCTTCCTTTAACTAGGAAGTGATCCACAGGTAGCCTAACACATGGAGACAGACGAGCATTGGCACATTTAGACTCAGCAAATAATCCACGCAGACATGGGGAGTGTTGGGTCTGTGTTTCCACAAGCCCCGCTAATTCTAGAGACTTATTCCTCATGAAGAAAACAAGACAGTCAGGATCGATCGATTACTTGCGCAAGGGAGGCCTCGTCTGTGTCCAGCACGGAAATGACCCCAAATCCGGCCTCCTCTCGCTGCCTTTTATTGGGAACACAGTTCACACAAAACAATAGTACCTCCCCTCATAACCCCCCTTGGTTACAAAGACAAGGCACTGTATGTGTGTGTGTGTGTGTGTGTGTGTGTGTGTGTGTGTGTGTGTGTGTGTGTGTGTGTGTGTGTGTGTGTGACCTCCTGCTGACCAAAGGGTCACAAAGGCAGGAGCAACATCACAAGAAACAGATCTTCCAGATAGGATGTATCTGCCATAAAACACTACAGCCTGAACCTCGAGAATCTGGGGAAGGGGACAGTGGAATTCCTTTCATCAGATTTGGCAAGCATAAAAATGACAACATATAACAATTCACTCTAACAGGGAGAACATGCAGACTTCTCACAGAAAGGCCCGACGGTGGGTTCAAACCCGTCGGCTCACACAGAGAAAATCTTCCCTTGTTACCCGCCGACTCAGCAGATTTGTGTCTCCACAGCTTTGTGTTCTTCTTCAAAATGAAATTCAAATGGAGGGTTTTGTTTGACACCAGAGATCAGAGATGCCCCACAGACCAACACATGAAGTACTTTCTATTTGTGGATTAGAATGAGAAATATATCTGTATCATCAGTTTATTATAATCCACCTGAATCAGTGTTTGGGATCAGATTTCTGTGTGGCCTGGTTCACTCACTTATCATCATTTTAACATCATTTTCTATTGACTTTGACTGTATAGAAATGATGCAAACTTAACACCGTCTGTAGATTCTTTGGTTAGTAAACACCTGCCTTTGTTCGCATATTATATGATTCCTGACTGGTCTCTACTCTGTGTCAGAAGGTTGCAATAAGACGCCTACGAGCTGTTTGCTAACCAGAGTTAAAAATTAAATGAACAGAACTGGTCAGGGTCCTGTTACTGCACTGGTCCTATGCAAGGCTTAGAGCTGCTGTCATCATATGTAGAAAAATATGTAGAAGAGCTTCTAAAGGAGGTGAAGCTTTTTCAAGCTGCTGCTTTTTGTTTGTCCTTAACTTCTTCCCTGCCAGGAAAAGACAGAAATCATAACAGACAAAGAGCTTTCTCAAGTAAACAAATTCACTTTGTTCTTCTTATTCAAGCTGACGTTTCAACCAGCTGCCATTCAGCAGCACAGAGGTTACACTCTACTGTCTTATTAAAGGACTGCAGGACGATCCATCTCCACAGGTTTGTGGTGCTGAACTGGCATTTTGCTTTGTCTCATCTAACAGGTACATGAAGGGACACAAAGATGGAAATCCAGCTTTAGTTATGTCCCAGACACATGGGCCTAGAACATTTGTCAGATTGCTGCAGTTGCCCACAGTCTGCATAGAAGTTTACCTGCAAAATCAACAACTTGAGAAAGTGCAATACAAACAAGAGACATAGAGCTTCACTTTCAAAGTAAAAGCTGGGCTTTACCTCTGCAACCAACGTGCTTCAGCTTCAACTTTCACTCTAAAGACACTTTCCAAGGATTAGCTAATCCTCAGCGTGTTTACAGGCACGTTGGTGTCTCCCATGCAAGCTGCAGCCAATCAGGACAACCTTCAGCCCATCAAAGCAGTCACATGGAGGTTTTTGGTGGACGACCCTCTTTGTGACTAATTTCACCAGCCAGCAGTCAGGGTGGAGAATGCACATTTTTCACCAGCAACCAGACATGTCAGGGGGTCTGAAGTGTGTTGGTCTCAAGGTTTATGTGACAACGTACACTGCAAACATGCAAACATGTGTTGTCCAGTGTGATTAGGTACGACTGTACAAATATAAGAATTTTTCAAAGTATGCATTACTCATGAAACTGTCAGTAAAAACTAAATAAAAAATTCTGCAACTTAAAGTCAGCATATCACAAGTTTACCATGGTTTTTTTTTTTCAACAGAGTTAGAGTTGAAGTCCTTGAGGAAATGTTCACTATAGTTCCCTGAATGTTGAATAGTAGCAAACAATGTTTCTACTTTTAGCTCCACTGACATCGAACAATATTCTAAGAAATACTATTAGAGAGCTGGAAACCATTCACAACTTCAAGTATTACTAATAAAACACTCAGAAAATCGTTTGCTGCAAATAATAGCCATTACTTTCTGATTGCCATCTTCTTTCACCTCAGTGTTTGTCATTCAGGCAGCAACGCTCTCAACTGTTGCCGCCCTTCCAAACAGAAGACTGTGATTTATGTTTGCTGGTCAGCTGGAACGCTTAAAGTACTCACAGCTTTGTGTTTCTTAGTGCGTTGCTGTTTCTCTAGATTAGTGTAATGTTGAACTGCACAGCACACAGCTGGGACTAATCACACATGACAACACAGAGAGGAAGCAAAACAGGATGCACTAACACAGGACACGGGATTGTCAAAGTAAAACAGGAAATACACAAACATCTAAGACAAGAGCTAGACGTAACACAAGGGACAGAAGAGAGGCACAGAAACAAAACCTAAAGAGGCTGTGCTGAAAAGAATGATAAACAAGGCGAGGTAAACAGTTTCTAAAGGTGAAATGCAGCGGTAAAAAAATCAAAAGTAGTCAACAACAGCCGATTAAACCCTGGACCCCAGAGGGTTAAAGATTTTTTAAAGTAACACAATAGTTACTTCTACAAGCAATTCGTTACTTTCAGGATATTGTAACTTAGTTACTAACTCAGTTACTTTTTTGAGGAAGTAATTAGTAACTACAATTAATTACTTTTTCAAAGTAACTTGCCCAACACTGTTTGTCACTATATTCTTGGTAAATATGGCGTTTTCAGCATGTGCTAACCAAACACTGTGGTCGGTGTAAAACTTTTAGTTGAACAATCTGAGCTCAGCTCAGATCTGAATCTTTCACTGTGTCTATTTTTACTGATGATGGGACAGAGGAATATGACACCCAGTGAAAGGCATGTAGTCCAGCCCGGCTTTTCTAACTGTGGCAGGACATTGGTCCCAGCCTCCAACCACATGTTTCTAAAAGTAGCACCATGTGAGTATGAAGGCAGTACATGCTCTTGTGTTTCTCTTCTGACTTTAACTTGAGAATCCTTTGCAGTTAAGAGCTTTTATACTAAAGGTTAAGACAGGACCTGTGTGAAAGTGAAAGTAAACCTGAGCCAGCTGCAGTGTAGTGATTGCTGTGTGTGGGCTGTCGGCTGGTTGGAGGAGCAGATTTAAAGAGATTATTTTGTTCTTTTTTGCCGCAGGATGAACCTGATTCTGTCGTTCCTGCTCCTGGTCTTTGGTAAGGAAGCTGCTTTGATCCTCATTGAACGCACACTCAGTGACTCAGCATGTGTGTGTGTTCATACAACACAAACATGAGTTCCTTTTAACATGGCTCACCTTTAACAGGTGCAGATCCTTTTCAGGTGATCATGTTAACATAAAGGACAGGACTGAAACAACCAATCAGGTCGGGGATTTGAATCCATCCCATCCCATGCAGGCTAACACTGCATGTTATTTACAGCTGCTTATATATCAGGTTTCCTCTCATCACCTTTAATGGTGCTGGATATCTTGTCCTGAATACTGACTGTGCCATCTTTAAGCTGTGGGTTCATTCACGTATTATGTTTTGATAAATGTGTTTGCCTTTGATGAAAGTTCACATTACACATACATGGGACTGACAGACAAGCCTGAACCATAGTTTTCAAAATGTGCAGCATTGAAACCCCATGTGGAACCACTCAGACCACAGACAGAAGCCCACTGACATACTAATGAAATAAATACATAATGATCCTCTGTTGTAACAGACAGTGAGTAACAGACACTCTCACAGCACACAGTGCTGTTCTGCTCCACATCTCTATTTGTAGCTTGTTTACAGTCTTTTACACAGTAACATGGGCATGCTTTATGGAAGCACACATTCTGTTAACTCATCAACAAACAACAGGATTCATTTATTCAGCCTTCTCAGGTTCACTAGCGTAGCATAGCTATTAGCTAAGCATGGTCTGTGTTCTCCAATAGTTTCACTGTCAGTGTGTAACTGTTAATAAATGCAGCTTTTTACAGCTTTGGAGGCAGGGGCGTATCCAGATGGGGGTCATGTGGTGGCAAATGTGGTAACCTCCCCCATTACATCACATTCGAGCACAGATAATATAAAGCACAGATGGTTGTTCAGTTCTCTTGAGGAGCTCTGACCTCGCTGCTTTGTTTACCCAGCTGAGCGAAGCGGCTATAATACTACTTTAATACTATTGTTCTAATTGTATTCCTATTAAAGTGGATGGTTTCTTTCCATTGTCACCAAATGCTCACTTGTGTGGGATCATCTGATTATTTGGGGTTTCTGTCATATTATCTTTACAGGTCTTACAGTTTAAACTACCTTGAAGCGCCTGTTGTGAATTGAACGACTCTATTTAGATTCAAGCACGAATAAAAACTTGTGCACACATTGACTGTAAATCAGTGAGACTTTAAACATTACCTTTAACAATTAAGTCAGTTTAATGTTTTTCTAAAAAGGCTTTTTCTTGGTTAATGGAATTACATGAAATGTAGGAGTGTTATCTGAGAACCTGTGAAATATGGAAATACTAGGTTACGTTATTTGATGTCTGGCTGCAGTACACTTCAGGACCTCCTGGGGGAGCTGGAGGCCTGACAGCTGTCACATATTTGTTTAAAGTCACAGTATGGGATAAACACTGTATGAGCTGCAGTTACATGTAGATTGTTGTTGCGTTTATTGTGATATTTATGAATCTCCTCTGCTTTACTGCAGGTATAAAGTGTTACTTGATTGTGACCTTCTCACTTTGACCTGTGCAGATGGCTGATGTCACTGCCAGCGTTTACAGCAGTGCAGCAGATGTTGTGAGCTGCATCAGTGTGATGTGTAATTAGATTTAAGTGGAAATGCATGTGTGGTTACAGTGCAGGGCCTCAGAAGCTTTGTTGTTATACTGTAGCTATGGTGTAGATTTATCATACGAGCATAAATGCAACAAGACTTACTTAAAGGCTCAGTTAACACTCTTACTGTCAGCTCAGTATGAGGACACTCTTCATCTGGACTGTGGCCGCGGTAGAAAAAGATACTGTTACATTTGACCTACAGTCAATAAAGATAAGGATCAATTGAATTAATAAATAATAGACTATTAAAAAATTATAATATATCCCAAAATTGTGAAATGCCCGTGTTACAGCAGCAAAGCATTAAACACAACTAATAACAGCATAGTTTTAATAAAGTAGAAAATACAATAAAAAAACTCAAATATGACAAAAGAAATCAGCTTAGAAAGGAGCGTCTAAATAAAAACAATAAAGGAAAAATAATATAAGTTGTATAAAGTAAAAACAAAATGAAATAAAAGAAATTTACAAATTAGAGTACTTTAAGTAAAACATATACATGTATGTAAAAACTGTATCTCCTTCACGTCTTTATGATCAATACATCCATTTATTAATCATCTAAAAGCTTTCAGACCTGACTGAGGAGTGATTCATCATGGTCATGTGTTCTTCACAGTCAGGTGAGTTTTTGGTTCTGTTGTCATTATGTGGAACTTAACAGAACTTTGCTGGCCTGAGAGCCGCCACCAGTCCCCTCTGAGGCCTTCTCCAAACCACAGCTCAATCCATGTTTAAGCTGTCTGTCTTTATCTACTAACAATGCTGTCAAACCTAAAATGAGGACGTGGACAAGCTAGTACATTTAATATTGAACTAATGGTGCTATTCCTCTTACACACTGCTGGTTTGCTGTTGCTTTCAGTCTGTGTGTTTAACGTCTTCATACACTTAACCGTGTTCGTGATTGGTCAGAAACTTACATTGTGACCACTCATCCTGATTTGCAGTTTTAGGGAACGTGAATCCAGTAAATCAAATTCAAATTTTATTTGTCACGTACACAGTCATACACAGTACGATATGTAGTGAAATGCTTGGACAACTGCTCGTGACCT
>NW_005188469.1:12756-18112 GCF_000239375.1 Pundamilia nyererei
TTTTTCCTGCAGTATATAAAAATTGGTGTATTTCAAAAATAAAACTATGAAGACACTCAAAGTAAATTTCCTGTGGTGCGAAACTATTTTGTGCAACTTTTTTGTATTTACAGTTTTGAGGGATGAGCCTCTTAAATTTCTCTAACTACAAATATATGTTAAAAAAGCAAAAACAATTTTCAATTTTTTTGTAGTTTATTGCAATTTTTTGCAATTTATGTAATTACTATGCACTTAATGCAGACATATTATTAAAATCTGGGCTATAATGGTTGTATTGATGTATAGCAACTTGAAATGCTCCCAAAAATGGCTCCACAGCATGTAAAAATATAATATAAGCTCTGGTGGACTTGGTTCTATGGTAGGTCTTAAAGGGTTAATTATCAGCGCCGGAAAAGGCCATTGTTAAAGCACTGGCTCTCTTTTTACTCAGTGTCCTTCTTTCTCTAATTAATTCTGTCGATTATGACTGTGCAGAAATTGATTGACTGCTGCAACAACACCTACTTGCTCTGTAGCCGCCATTTTTACTTCCGTAAACAGAGTACGTTGTGTGTGACGTCTTCTTTTGTGTATGTGGGCTGCTTTTAAGGCCGTGAACCGTTCACACTAGAGCGCGTTTGCTGTCACATTTTACTTGTAGTGTGAACAAGCAGACAGAAAAATTGGATTTGATGAAAAAATCGGAATTGAGCATTAAGACCTGCAGTGTAAACAAAGCCTTAGTCTCTGTGTTTCATTCAGTCTGTGTTGCGTCATCTGTGCATCTTCCTCCCACGTTACGTCAGGTTTCAGGACTGTGTGCTGGTCATGGTCATATTTCATAGTTCTTTCATGTTCCAGCACAGAGTCCTGTTCATAGTTGTTTCAGTCATCATCATCATAGTCACCTAGTCTTAGCCTTCCTAGTTGTCTTAGTTAAGTCTCAGTTTCAAGTTCTCTGTTTTCCCAGTTCAGCTTCTAGTTTTGCCTCTGTGCTTTCTGCTTTGTTTGTTGCCTTTCATCCAACCAAAATAAAGGCTCGCTTTTTGTTTCAAGTTTAGCGCTGTCTCCTCATCTGTGTTGACACCTGGGTCCTCCACACACTGTCTACACAGTCTGCCACTGCTAACCGTGACAATGGCGTTTTAACGATAGAAATGGTAATAAGTTAGATTACTAGTTACTGGAAAAAAGGAACGGCGTAAGTAACGCTGTTACTTTGAACACCGTTATTCCCATCACTGGTAACAACCTTTGTAAAAGTGAAATGTTGGTTTTCCTGCTGAGCTGATGCTGATCCTGGACATATGTGCCTTCCCAGCATGCTGAGGATGAAAACTATTAGCAATATAACTATCAAGTATCGGGAGAAATAAAAGAGGACACACAGCAGCATTAATATTAAGGACTTTAAACCCAGAACAATTGTAAACTGGCATCACTTGGTTTTGAAACTTTACTCGGACTTTATTTGTGCTTAATGAAAATAACTTAATATTTTATGATTATTGTAAATGTACTCAACATGACCCATATGACCTTAGCTGTGGTTCACCCTCCATCTACACGTTTTACATAAGTGCTTTTATCTTTGAGCTCTGTGGCTGACTGATATGGTTCAGCTAAAACTCACTAACACAGACCTCTTTATTGGTCCTCCTGTCACCCCCAACATGTTTTGGCTGGTGGGGTTAAATTACTCAGTATATTTACTCATGTGATGAACTGAAGTACTATTCTGATGTATAGTACTTAGTATAGTCTATCTACATTCTACTTTTACTCCACTGTTGGGAGCTTAACATTGTATGTTACACTCCATCGCTTTATTTGACAGCTTTAGTTATTGATTATTTAAGATCAGACTTAAGCTACCCTGCAGTATTGATAGTAATTCAAATGAGCTTACGAACAGTCACTGGCACTTTAGATGGAAGATTTATATTGTAAAGTAATTTTCTTAATCAGTAGTTATTAAAGTCCGACTGATATATTTGTATTTATTTATAATTTATAATGATTAATTTTAAATCAAAGTTAAACTAAAAAAAAATAAACTAGTGATGGGAGAAACACAACTTTATCCTCATTACGAATGTTGATGTTGTATAGTTTGTTCAGCAGTCTGAAATTTGTTGTTCTCAACGAGCAGGTGATCCGAGCACAGCTGGGCAGAGCGCAAAGGAATAAACCAGTAAACCGATTCAGATAACTAATGTCAGGGAATTCTGTTTTATTTATTTATTTTCTTAACCGGTTTCCTTTTTCAGCAGAAAGAAGATTTTATGAGCTTTGTTTGGGTCTTCCTGACTGTTCATCCAACCAGCTTTACCAGTTGACCTGTCAGGCTTTGCTAGCTTAACTTTTTTTGTTTTAAAACACCTGTGACTAAAAACACCTGAATTCAAAGATTAAGAGTCGTGGCCTGATATCTTCCTCCATATAATGTGTGTATCCCTGTTTTTGTTCATTGTCAGTTTATCTGTTCATGCATCCTTGTTGCTCCATGGATTTCTGTAAGCAGCCTAATGAAAGGTGCACTGCCTGCAACAGTTCTGCTGGGTGCCTCTTCATCTCCATTCCCAAAGAAGACCACTCCTCCTTCACTGACAGCCATCTACCTGGCTTCCAGAGAGGTTCCGCCTCCTTTGCCCTTGACCTCCAGCTGAACTCCCAGAGGACTCCACTGCTAGTCCCCTGTACTGCATTGCTCCTTGACTCCTGACTCCTACTCCTTACTCTCATCAACCTTCTCCTGGGCCTCCTAAATCCCCCTGCCTGCACTGCTGACTGTGTGCTACAGCTCTGAGTGGCCTTGGCTTCACTGCTGCTTACAGACTCGGCAGTCTGCCCTTTCTCCTTAACTGCCCCTCAACTCTGTTTGGTCTCTGGCCAACTCCCTGAAATCTACTTCTTACTGAGCCCACCTTCTGGATGAGCTCCTGAATTATTTCCACTTGTCATGGTCCTTTGTATTCACCCACTATTTCATGTTTCACAGGGCAGACCAGTCTTCTCGGTGTCCACTGTTTGATTCTTCTTCTCTAAATCTATTCTCCTCTCTTTTGCAGTGTACTGACACTCCTGGTTGCATTTCCTGATGCCCGTGCCCTTCCTCCTTGCCCTGAACCTAAGCTTACTAATGAATCTTGTGTAGTTCATTTGACATTTTTTTGTTCTGAATTAGGCTGTGGTCCAATGTTCAGGGTCGGTAAGCTCTGAAATTAATAATCAGGTCTTCCTCTTCTTTGCCACACTGGTTCACCAGCAGAGTAGTCTTGAGAGATTGAAAAGTGTTTATGAGCTATTCAGGTCACCTGAGACAAGACGTGAGTGGGGACTGAAACACCTGAGAGGGGATCTCAGAAATGCATGTAGGTGGCTGATAGTTGGTGTCATAAGCCCCGCCCTCTGTTCAAAGCTGGCCATTCACAGTGGACACAGGTGGTCTCCTTCCCTCCCCTCTCAAGCCATCTGTCTTCTTGGTCCACCATGTGAACACTGGCGTCCTCAAAAGTGTGACCTTTGACTTTTAGGTGCAGGTATACAACTGAGTCTTGTCCTGTCGAGGTGGCTCTTCTATGTTGTGTTATTTTTTTGTAGAGTGTCTGATATTCATGGCGGTACGAGCTCTCCTCGCTGCACTGCAGCCACTGTGTTGTTCAGCTTGTGTTTGGGAGTTTTGACCTTGACAGACAGTTTTTGTTTGAGGATGTTGCTAGGTGTGAAATGGACTGGGATGTTACGCTTGGAGAAAATTCTTTTGACAAAACGTGTCTTTTGTGTGTCTTCTTGGTCGGTGTCTGTTCTTCTTTCTGCAGCATCTTTGCTGATTTTATGAAGGTTCAGAATAATTGAATGTTTTAAGAGCTTTCTTTACATGTGGTTGGTGAGAGTCAAAGAGTAGGTACTGGTCTGTGTGTGGGAGCTTTCAGTAAACTTCATTGTGGCGTTTCTTCCTCCTCAGTGAACTTGATGGTTTTTTTTTTGACTGAGTTGATGTGTTTGGTGAAGGCCTCCACTTATTGGGTTCATCTACATACCTGAACCAGTGGCTAGGTGTCCTCCCTCTGAGGGAGCTGTATAAAAGGCTCTGGGATTTTATGTCTGTGTTCTGCAATATTGTGTGGGGTGGAGTCGTAGGAAATGACGTAGGCAGAATTTGGGGGTATCGCGATGCTACTCGAGAAGGGGAGATTTTTTCAGTGAGTTCTGTTTACCTCGTAAGCTGTTCCTGGTTGCCATCCTTCACGGTGATGCTCCGAGTGTTAAGTTCATGACTGGAAGTAAGTTTCCTTAAATATGTTTATTTTCCGATTCTGATGTTGGCCGCGGCTTTAGTTACATTCTACCGCATTGTAGCACCGCATTTTTTCATCTCGTAACTCGAAGCATGTGCCGCCGGCCGCCGCCATTATGTAGTAATTTTATTCGGCCACACGATGGCGCCAAAGTCCTTTGTTTACAGTTAGAGTGGATGTTTCGGCTATGTATGACATTCTCACTGTGTTTAATTGTGACCTTTCTGTGTTTGGAGCAAGAGATGTAAGATTGGCATAGTTCAAATTATATATGTTCTGTTATGTGTATATTCAGATGGATGTGTTGGTTTATTTCATTTAATCCTTTATGTTTATCTTAGTGAAGCTGTTGCTGTATATATACTCATGGCAACTTGTTTGTTACTACAGACTGCTGGCAACACTGAGCATCTAGGTGGCAATAAAACAGCTGGTGGTGACAATCCGGCAAAGTGGAAGCCTGTTGTCCTCCTTCCTGTATCCTGACCAATACACCATCTTGTTAGCTGCTGAACCTAAGTACTCCTCAACAGGAGCCCAGAGCCTTTTTTACTTCCTCCAAAAGTTGGCTACTCTGGGTGACATAGGGGAACCTATGGCACATCTGTGACTGCTTCACAACCCTGTTGGATGAGAGGAGAATCTAAAGAAATCCACTTCGTTCTTTTCAAGTTCTCAAGACTACCACACTGTAAAAAATATTCTGTAGAAAAACGGAAAATGTCCTGGTAATTTTCTGCCAGTACATTTTCAGTTTTTTTACGGAAGTTTGACGGACTTTTCTGTAAATGATAAAACGGAGATTTACAGTATACTCTGTACTATTTACGGACATTTCCTTCAGCTATAAAACGGAAAATTCCGTTTATTCACAGTATATTTTCTGTATCATTAACTGATATTTTCCGTTAATAGAAAAATTGAAATTTCTGTTTATATTACTATTTCCAAGCACTTCTTTTCACTGTAACTCATTAAATATAGTTCTTTATATCCTTAAACGTGCATTTCTATGCAATTACAACCTAGTACACCATCCATCCGCTTCCGCTTATCCTTTTCAGGGTCGC
>NW_005188469.1:18476-20077 GCF_000239375.1 Pundamilia nyererei
GTACACAACAACATTGGTACAATTAATGTTAAATATTCTTTTATTCTCCTTAACTCAAACACTATACTAAAATATAACAACAGCATCCATCTTGTCATAAAACGACTAAACAGCTGATACATGAACAAAATAACTCACAAGCTTTCAAATTTGAGCATTTCTATTTCCTTGAAATCAGGTTGCCCTCATGTAAATGTGTTTCTTTACATTCATTCAAGTGGCTACCAAGTGTTTTCTTCAAACAGGACACCTGACAAACAAAAATGTCATATTTAACGACATGTTCACATTTAATAATATCCAGAGTACCTTTTAGTTAGAATCACTGCCTTGTGGTAGTTTTGCCTCAGCCAAATGGTTAAGGTGTGGTTTACATCCATGTCTGTCCACTTATGATACAGTATACACATGTAGTCAGTTATAGCCAAACACCTTTGTTCACATTTGTGTGAACATTTGTCTGACCAGCTCTGTTGACTGTTTAAGTGGTGCTACATGAATAAAACTGAACAGATCTAAAGAAGATGTTCCTGAACTTTGGGTTTATTCGAACAGTACGGATGGATAACCACAGGACTTTTCCCCATATGATAACTACAACACATAATAAATTAAGACAGATTACTGTCCCAAACTTAAAGATAAAAGTGTATTTACTGGACTTGTTTTGTCAGCGAGGAGCAAAGTATAATTAGAAGTGCTTGTTCTGATGAAAAGTTAAACTGTAAACAGCAGCATAGTGAATAAGGATCTGTGTCCACGAATCCTCAGCAGTGACAACACTTAAACATCATAGTTCAAAATCCTTAATGCACACCTTTTCCTCCGCTGTGTTCAAATGCTCTCAGCTGTTTAAGTAGAAGAAAAAGTCTGACATATTTCATGACCATTAAATGTTAAACAAGACTCTGAAAACAAGGTTACGGTTACAAACAAAAACCGTGCTTGTGCTTCTGCTTGTGTTCACAGACCCTAAATCACAACAAATAACAACAATAGTAACAACAATAGTAAGACAAAGTCTTGTTACCACTCTTCATATACCAGTGTGACAAAGTCCTGAATGCAGCCTGCATGTTAGTACATCAAGGTCCATCTGAGCTTTAAGTAAAATACACTCAGCTTTTCCTTGGATTTTCAGAGTTGCTCAGTTCATACAGGAACTGCAGCAGTTGGGGTTAACGTTTCGCTGTGTTGCTCCTCCATGTCAGCCATTGAGACTAGTCGCAATTTATTATGAGGAAAAAAGAGAAACAACAAGACTTTTTTAAAAAGTTTGTATTTTTATATTTTTTTTACCCAGAACATAAACAACATAAACAAAAGAAGGATTAGGGCTGTGCGATATGACGATATATATGTCAGATGACAATATAAAAATGTCTATTGTTTCATATTATACACTATTGTTTGTTTTGTGGTGTTGCAAAATAAACTGTTTACTAGGGGTGCAACGATACACAAAAATCACGGTTTGGTTCGGTTCGATACTTTGGTGTCAAGGTTCGATATTTTTTCGATACAAAAAAAATGTTCATGCCTTTTTAATTTGTCATTTATTAAAATTATAAATATATATTTTAAGTCAAAAGTACAGTTTT
>NW_005188469.1:22547-24466 GCF_000239375.1 Pundamilia nyererei
AATTGTAAATGTGCTGAGGTGAAACTATACTTTCAATAATATTACCACTACAGTCTGTTAACCACCGAAATAATCTATGCTGGTCAGCTAGCTAAAAGTATTTACTTTAGCAGCCGAAATCAGAGGCTAACATTAGCATTTGCTAGCGTCTAAGGCTTAAACTATGGTTAGTGTAACTTTGCCTGAAACCCTTTAAAGTGTACAGTAGAGCCAACTGTAAAACACAGGTATTGATACAGTACTTATTATAGTCCTAGAATAATTTCTAGAACCATGAAGTTCTCACTTCTCCCAGTTATCCACATCGCTGACTTTCACTAATTAGCTAGTTAGCAGTCACAGCTGTGTAATACCCAGAGAGACACAGACAGCTAACTATAATATTTATGAAAACTGGTTCAGCCACTGAAGGGCAAAACTGGTGTTATCACAGTAAAAATTATTTTAACATTAACTAAAATAAAGCTTAAGTCATGTTAAACCTAAATAACAATTATTTTAAAAAATTAGTCAGCAAAATATTCCTGACTTGTCTGGAGACAGCCGAAACCAGTTAACAAATAAATTAACAATTCTTTCTAAATAAAAACGCGGAGTCTTTTGAAAAACATTGTTTTAACAAAAGAAAACATGAGTTTTAATATTTACCACAGAAATTTGAAGGCAGTTTTTCCAACTCCAGAGTCGAAAATCCAGATGAAGCCTGAAAGAAGCCTAATGGCTGCTCTTGTGCTTACTTTTCCCTCCTTTTCGGGTTCTTTTTCCCACAATGCATTGCAGTAGTTGAGAAATACAGAAAAATACCTGTAAATGACTAATACGGAAAATTCCTTCACGTTTATACAGTAGATTGTACTGTATTTTTACGGATTTTTTTTTTACAGTGCATGACTGAGAACCTACACACAAGCAGACTGCTCTTCTAGTCTCTCACATTAGGTGGTCCATCTGAGAATCCAGCTTTTAGATTGAGTTTAAAGACAGACTTGGTCTGAATATTTCTTATTTCACAGTAAATTTAGCTGTTCATTTGCTGGCTGGCTATAAAAATGGGGAATTGTATTCCTGCAGATAAAATTGTTGTTGTTTTTTTTTCTTTTATTGTGTGTCATCAGTTTCCCAACGTGCCTTGGCTTTGGTAGTGGAGGTGAATGAGGGAGAAGGTTCAGTCCCATTGCCCTGTCAGTACTCAGGTTTTATACCTGAGGACAATCCCACGGTGCTGTGGACTCGTGATGATCTGGATCCAAAGTCTGTCCACATACGACGAGAAGGAGGAGACGATCTTAGAGGACAAAACCAGTTTTACAGCGGACGCACATCATTGAAGCCTGATGCTCTCGACTTGTTAGACTTCAGCCTCACTCTGAGAAAACCAACAAAGACTGACAGCGGCAACTACACCTGCTCCATCAGTAATGGGAGAGAAGAACGGAGACTGAAAAACATACAGCTGCAGTTCAAAGGTCAGCAACAAACTCCTCTTTAACTACAAAATGATCAGTATTGTAGACAAAGGTCAGAGGTCAGACTGATTGGTAGAATAAGAACCTCCAGGAAACAGAAAAGCAAACAAAATGTTGAGGCTTAGATTCAAACATTTTACACACTGTAGACACTGTACAGTAAACATGAAGCTCACTAAACCTTTGTGGGGCTCACATGAAACAACACCAGAATAATTTAGATGCTGAGTAGAAAGCTCACCAGTTCTTAATACCTGGTTACATCACCATGGTAACCTACTGGAAGGAAGAACCACCTGTCCTCAGACATCCTGGTGAACTTCTATCGTTGCACCATCGAGAGCATCCTGACCAACTGTATAAAAGTCTGGTACGGGAACTGCTCTGCCTCGGACCGGAAGGCGTTGCAGAGGGTCGTGAAAACTGCCCAGCGCATCGCCGGAGCACCACTTC
>NW_005188469.1:25192-27433 GCF_000239375.1 Pundamilia nyererei
ATATCACTAAAGCACTTCTGGATGGATGCAAACTGCATTTCGTTGCCCTGTACCTGTGCATGTGCAATGACAATAAAGTTGAACTCTATTCTATTCTATTCTATTCTGCTGTACTGTATATTTATATTAACCCCTCAGTTTAGTTATTCAAAACAAAAAAAGCCAATGAATATTGTTATACTTTATCTCTGCTAGTAGGACAGAATCAAAAGAAAGAAACATGCGTGTCATCACTATGATTTCCATCATTTTAATGCTGTCATGGTCCTGAGTCTGTGACTCAGTGACTTGTGGTTTTTAGGATTCGGTTTTGGTTGTATTTTGAGCTCCTGTTCTTTGTCTCTGTGCCTGCCCTGGTCCCATGCCTCTGTGTTTCCTCCGAGTCTGTAAGTTCAGTTTGTCCGTTTCTAGTTTTACTTTGAAGGTTTATGCCTCCTGTCTCATCACGTTACTTAGGCCCAGTCGTGCTCCCTTCATGTGTCTCATTTCCTTGTTGTTGCCTTTTGTATTTAAGCCCTGTGCTCCCCGTGCTTAGTGTCACGTCATCAGTGTCTCATCCCTGGAGCTTTGGGGTTTTCTCTGTGTTTCCTCATGACTCAGTTTATCATGCCCCTGTATAGTTTTGTATATTTGTATATAGTTTTGTAGATCTTGGAGAAGCTCATGGCTCTGCTATATTGATAACATCTTGAAGAAGAACAACGGGAATTGAGAGACCTGGTGACCCATGACGGACATTAGACCAACTGTAAAATTGGATGTAGTTTGTTCGCACTAACCAAAACAACTACCATCTTCATCTCATGCGCCCCCCCTGGCATCAGCTGGATGCTCAAGGCAACGAGACTAACAATTCTCCCTTAGATAAAAAGACTGAGGTGTGACTTTCTCCCTCCTCATTCAAGGCCGTGTCGACCGAAGATTGTTGACTTTTGCCTAACTGGGTGAAGGGACACTTTCTCTCAGCTGAACACAGAACACGCACAAATACACACTGACACAGACCTACACTCACCCCCCCACCCCCTCCAAACGCCTTCGAAGCGTATGTCTTCTATGTTGTGAGATGTGCTGAGGTGGGGGTTTTTTCTGTTCTCAAACTGATCTCCCTGTTCGAGCTCAGTCTGGGGGGAGGTAATTTTTCTCTTCGTCTTTCCTCATGTTGTGCATTTTCCATTTTTATACCTCTCTGACCTGTCTTCCCCATGTGATGTTTGTGTAATGTATGTATGGTCGGAAGGGTGAGATGGTGCTGGCAGAGGTCGGCAGCCTAACCCAGCAAATTTCCCACGCGTGGGATTAATAAAGGTTATCTTATCTTATCTTATCTTATCTTATCTTATTGTTTTCCCTGCCAGCAATAAAGCTGAGGATTTTGAATTACCTTTTGTGTTTGAGTGTGTGTTTGGGTCCTCTATTGTCTGCCTGCACAGAGCTAATTCCATGACAACTGCTGCTGCTTCTACAGTATTATTATATCATGTTTTACTGTCCTCTCAGACCAGCAGGTGGAGGTGGGGGTGGAGGAAGGCTCAGAGTCTGTTCTCCTGCCCTGCAAAACAAAACCTGACCTGCCTGAGGACACAAGAGTGGAGTGGACTCGCTCTGACCGAGAACTCATGATGGTCCATGTGTATCCAAACAGAAGCAACCTCCTTAAAAAACAGGACAACCTTTACAGAGATCGAACAAAGATGAACAAAGACCTGCTGAGAACTGGAGACCTCAGTCTGACCCTGAAATACCCCAAAGACTGGGACACAGGAGGATACATCTGCACCATCTACAGGGACGAAGACATCCTGAGACAGAAAGTAGTGCTGCAGGTCAAAGGTCAGCAATAATTACATGTTGTAGATACATCTGACATCACTAAGATGAAAATTCATTTTAACATTTCAGAATAACCATGGTGGCTCTTTGGTTGAAATGTGGGCCTCTTCATTTAATTCATTATTTTTGATTCAGTCAGAGCTGCAAGGTCATGCTGTTCATTGTGTTTGTCCACAGAACAGTTTCCATTCTGGACTGTAGTTCTCCTGGTTCTCTTGGTTCTCCTGGTGGTTCTTGTGGTTTCTGGAGGTCTTTTATTTCATTTCCGGCACTATTTCATGTCAGGTGAGTGTCTCCTCCTACACTACCCATAATGCCGATGGTCAGCAGGTGTCCTCTGGTGGCTCCTTGACTGTGGCTCACACAAACTTGTTCCAGAAGCTGAAAGAGTTGAGAGTTACAAACAGC
>NW_005188470.1:0-1780 GCF_000239375.1 Pundamilia nyererei
GACACTGCTAACCTGCAGGCTTTCCTCTGCTTCCTGTGTGTCTTCACTGCAAACAGCGGTGACAAAATGTTTGCACAGACAACACAGACATATCATTGGTCAGACTGAGGCTCGAGCAGTGTGTTCATCCAAAACAGAGGACTTGGAAAACGTGATCATCCAAGCATCTTCCGTCTGTGAAGTGAAATGACGTGTTAAAACTCATCAGTGTGGTTTCAACACTGAATCTTATTAACAGTTTGCATCAGCAGCTTTTCTTTGTGAATGCTGAGGGGGAAGTACTGAAGCACACATCACACACTCGGGGAGACGTGAAAGGGGAGGGGTTTATTTTCTGAATAACCTTTTCTTTTAGCTCACAAACAGATGACACCAAATATTCCTTTCACTGAAGCAGAGCAGGAGAGACTGAGCGTGAATATTTGCTGTAACGCTGGATCATTAATAAAAGAGAAAACGTTTTATTCTGTTTGAAAAAATCTCTCCAAGCAGTTCAAACCCATGCAGCACAAGTGACCTCGTTTGGGCTTTGTGGCTGTTTCATTTTAATTCAGTGTCATTTTATTCGCACAGTGGTCAGTGTGTTCACTAGAACCATCCACACTCAGCCGCCTTCTAAAGCAGGTACAGTTGCAGCTTTGTGTTGTTTGAAGCGTCATCATTCCTGGACGATCAGCGTAGACAGAAAAGGGCTTCAAAGTTTATCTCATGGGTATCAGTCAGAAATATAAAACAACTTTATTCTACTGTATTTATTCTACTTTAGCCTCCTGTAAACTCAACACGTTCTTCTAATATTATAGTTTTATCTTCCTTCGTGAGATCCGTCGCTCTGCTGCTGTTAGCCTATCCATGTTTGTTATTGATCAGATACGTGTACGCACTCGTGGCTATTTTAGTAAACCCTGGGTTGGTGTTTTAAGTTTATAACCAACTTAATGTGTCTGGATATGTTATTAATATTATTGTTGTTATTTTGAATCCGTTATTACATTCAGGACACAAATAATGATGATGTCAAAAGAGAGCAAGCTGTTTATTGGTTGGTTGAGAAAGTCTTCAAGATAAGACTCCAACATTACATTGAGAATCATAGGAAACGAAGCGAGAGGCGGGACTATTTATACACTGAGGAAAGTGAGAAAATGAGAAAATGCAAATACTAAATACAGACACAAGAAGATTCAACGACGACGTGACAGTGACGGTGGAACAGGAAGTGATACGAGGCAGAGGGAGTAGAAGGCAAAGTACCGAGAGCTAAAATTTCCACTCACACTAATTAAAACAGTAGATTACAGAACTGACGGTCGTCATTAGAACAACCAAAATGTAAAACCAGAGCTCACACAAACTACGACTCAGAATTAGGAACATCCAAAGCTGTCACACACCTCTGACCCACAGCACCCTCCTCCTCCTCACTAAGATCACGAAGGCTTCAGAGTGTTTTCTAGAAGCTTATTCAGTTTGTGGGATCCTTCGATATGATCCACGGTAAGCAGACGCGTCAGATTCAGTTACAAACTGTGGCACACAGGGCAGTATCTGAGGCAATCTACCCCCACACGCACACTACGTGGGTTTATTTGTGATGTGTGTGTGTGTGTGAGAGAGGCAAACCACACTCTGTGGGAGTGCAGACTTCACTGTAGCTCAGCTATGTGCAATTTTATGTTAGAGGAAGTTAACTCGTGTGGGTTTTTGTGCAATTCTATGGAGTGATATGGGACGAGAAAGAGGAAACTGAATGCACCAAGTAAGAAAAGAATGAACGAAT
>NW_005188470.1:2423-11890 GCF_000239375.1 Pundamilia nyererei
CCCCCCCCCAGGCATTTATACAGGAAGATGAGATGCTAATAAGAGAAGAAACCACAAAACACTCACTGGTGTTTAGGTGCTCTGTCGCTTTAGAGGCACAGCTGGAGAGCAGTCAACCATTTTAAATGAACAACCCCCCCGAGCCTCATTCCGCCCCAGGTTTTCTGACCATTTTATCCCTGCACGTTCACCACATGTTGTCCAAAGAGAATCACCCTGAAGTCTTTAAATCACAAGATTTCATTCACGTCATGACAAATTAGTGCTGAATGGTAGAAAACTTCCACTTGGTACTTATTCATTTATTGATCAAACACGAGGCTGATTTTCAGCAGATTAACCTCAAACCAACTGTGAAACAAAGGTGAAGACATTTTCTGGCTTGTTGTTCCCAACAAGGGGGGGGGTAAAGGAAACAGGAGTGCAGAATGAGCGGACAATATAGTAAACAATAAAAATGAAGGCAAAGTATTTTTACTGGGCCGATAACCATAAAGGGCTTTGTGCACGAGAATGTGTAAAACTGGCTCCAACACGAGGCAGTAGAATATGAGGATCTAGCTTTTTAGACCCTGTTAGACATTTTAGTTTTTAGATTTTAGATCTATACTTTGTCAGTGTCAGAGAAAACATGCCTTACACCAGATTTAGCTGCTACCTTATTCCATCTGACGTCCTTGGGTGGGTACACACTTTGCATAAGACATATAATTTCCTCATCATTTCAGAGTTCTGTCTGGGCGCCTCCTCTCATTTGTAAAGGCCTGAACCACCTCACTTAGAAGGCATTTACAAGACATCCTAATTATTAATTTCCTTTGCTTATCCTGCTTTGTGTCCTCTTAATGTTTACCCCTGAACTTATGAAACTTTACTTTTGTCGAGCTCAGCAGCATCCAGCAACTAAAAGGTCTATCTGAAGAACCTGACAGCTGCGCTTCTCTGCATCACCCACTATGTCAGCAAGTCATTTATTTTTCCAAAGCTCTGCTGCAGCTTTGGTGCTTCTGCCCTGCCCCTCATTATGCATGCATGCTTCTCTTAATGGAGTACATCACTTCCAACAGGTATAAACCCTTTAATGTTTTCATGTGGCAACTCAAGGTAATATTAAAACAGCTTTAATTTGCTGCTGATCAAACCATGAACTTCTCTATTTACCACAAATCACTCTACACCAGTTACACCATCATCTCCCTGTTGTTCTTCATATCGTCGGTCTTCTTCTACTACAGGAACTCCCACGGAGTGTTACTGTCACAGCAGAGGCTGCTGGCCTCCTATGGCTCTGAGAAGATTTTGAAGTCTGACCACTATGGTGGTAGTTTCCAATGTCTATCTGGCCTTTTTGTTTAGCTTTTCCTTTGTAATGCTTTTTGGACCCAATGGAGGCTGGGGATTTTCTCCATGAGGACAAGGGGCAGCTCAAACTAGTTAACGGTATATAAAACTTTAACATTTTATAAAATGCCCACATTTCCAGTTTCTGCAGAGCTCACTGATCAATAAGGGGCTGAAATGAACACTATCACACTCCCACACAAGCAACATGAGGGTTTCTGTTGCTAGCTTTCAGCTATTAGCACAACATCTTATTTAACATGAATAAACAGGGATAGCTCAGTAGGTAGAGTGGTGGCCCCATAATCGGAAGGTCGGGGGTTTGATTCCTCTGAACAGCTACCCTGAGGTACCCCTGAGCAAGGTACCGTCCGTACACACTGCTCCCCGGGCGCCAAATGGCTGCTTCACTGAGTGAATGGATTAAATGCAGAGAGGAATTTCCCCACGGGGATCAATAAAGTACACTTTCTTTCTAAACTGAACTAGTCTGTGATCAAATTTATACAAAAGCATGATATCTGATTTTTGATGTCTGAAAAAATATATTAACATTTACACCTATCAAGATGAACTTTTCACCAGGAACTGTTACATGACATAATACAAATGAAAACACAGATAATGTCTTAATTCTTTTGATTATAGGAAAAATCCAATTTCTCTATTTTTCTATTTTAATTTTTTCTCTACTGTCATAACTACAGATGTTTGATTTCATAAATAAAGATGTAGAGAAAAGTTGATAAGACAGCAATTCTTCCAGAAAGAAGAACACTACTGCATCACTACTTGGTACGGCAACAGCACCGCCTACAACCGCAAAACTCTCCAGAGAGTGGTGCTCTGAAAGGATCATTGGAGGAGAGCTTCCTTCCAGGAAATCTACAGGAAGCGGTGCCTGAGGATAGCGGGGAGGATCATCAAGGACTCCAGTCACAAACTGTTCAGACTACTTTTGTCAGGCAGAGGTCCTGCAGTATCCGGTCCTGAACCAGCAGACTGAGAGACAGCTTTTTCCATCAGGCCATCAGACTGCTGAACACTTCACAGACACATCACTGTCACTTATTCTTATGGTTCTTGTATTTTGCACACCACGTTTGGCTTGTGAAGCTTGCACACAATGTGACAATAACAGTGATTTGATTTGAAAGAAGGAACGTCCAAACTTCAAATGACAAAGGAGTGAATAATAAGCATGGGAGACCAACCCAAAAGTGTCCGGAGTGACACTGTGACCTGTGGCGGAGACTGGCGTAGTTTAACATAAACTTGTATTGTTAATGAACACTCAGGATCCGTGACACTGGTTTTTCTGGTCTTATTTGTGAAGAGAACATGCAACGTACATTGGCTGCAGGTACTGTCTCCTGCTAGATGTAGTGATAAGGACACTAAAACCAAAGAACAATAAGTCAGTGGTAACAAACAGGAAACAAGTGTAGTGCAGCAAGATGTGTAGCAGTTGTGTTTCCTGATTTACACTGACACCATTCCATCTTAGAAGAACCAAAGCAACTATTCGTCCACACAGAAAGCTGCAGAAACAGAGGTGAGTCCCGTTAGTTTCTCACCCTCACATTTATTTTTTACTCCTACTGATAAAGGCATGAATGAATAAGACCATTTTTAAATTACTCCCAATTTAGGAAACAAAAATACTCAGCAAACTTCCGTCAAATTCAAAAAGCTTATCTGATTATACGTTTATAAATCTGTTACTGACTAAGCCAAGTACAATGATGAAAAATCTTTACCGCACCATTATATTCAGTCATATCATTCAAATAAGAGCTCTTTTCTTACAAATACTGCATGTGCATTTATCCGAGTAGTTAACCAACCTTTTCACCACAGACACTGTAAGAGAGTGTGCTTGTGTCTATGAAGAAAACACAACCTGTATCAACTGCAGGTACTGCCTCATGAAAGCTGTAGTGATACGGACACTAGCAAAAAGTGAAAACAGTGAAATATCAGTCAGCAAAGATAAAGAGATAAAAGCGGCCTGTGGCAACTTTGTGATTGAACGTGATGATCGCTTGTTTTTTAGCAGCGTGATTGCAAACTATTTATAGCAGCTTTAATCACATGATGGGTCTGCATTTTCTGTGTACCCCTTTCAGTCGCAGCAAACAGGAAATAAGTCAGAGCTCAAAGAAGAAGTGCAGCAACCACATGTTTTCTTATCTGTAGTGACATTATTACATCCGAGAACAACCAAAGTAACTTTTCCTGCTTACAGACGACCTCTAACCCGAGGAGAGTCCTGTTTGTTTCTCATTCTCAAATCTGCTGTATTTCTACTAATAGAAAATTAAATAAATAAGAAGATTTGGAATCAGTCATTACATAGGGAACAAAAACACCTAGCTGTCTTTTCTACTGTTCAAAAGGCTAATCTGTCTACACTCTGGGTGTCTTCGTGCCAGCTGCACTGATGAAAAACGTTATGCCTAAACACGCGGTTAATAATGGACAAACTGTGATTGGCACATCATTATAGCCAGTGCTAGATATTCAATAATCCCACTTCATTTTTCTGCTGTGACAGTGTGAGGTTATCTGAGTAGTAAAGCTTTAAGCTTTGCTTTTAACAGTGCAGGTGCAGTACTATCAACAACTTCAGGGTTGTTCATTAAAGAGGCGGCAATCGTTGCTCAAGAGTTGGGAGTTCGCCTCGTAATGGGAAGGTTGCCGGTTCGAGCCCCGGCTCCGACAGTCTCGGTCGTTGTGTCCTTGGGCAAGACACTTCACCCGTTGCCTACTGGTGGTGGTCAGAGGGCCCAGTGGCGCCAGTGTCCGGCAGCCTCGCCTCTGTCAGTGCGCCCCAGGGTGGCTGTGGCTACAATGTAGCTGCCATCACCAGTGTGTGAATGTGTGTGTGAATGGGTGGATGACTGGATATGTAAAGCGCTTTGGGGTCCTTAGGGACTAGTAAAGCGCTATATAAATACAGACCATTTAAAGATAGCTGAAAAGTGAATATTTGGTATTTCCCATGGAGATCACAAAAGCAAAGAGCGACTGCCGTGACTTTTTTGACTTGCTTTCTGAATTACTTGGATCTGGGATAACACAGAAATACTCAACATCCACTATTCTCTTTATTTATTTTTTGACCATCAACATAAATATTTTGATGTAACTTGTGTTTACACTTCCTTGTAAAATCTCCAAGGTTTTCTCACTTTTCAATGTAAAGAATGGAGATTTAACCCAGTGTGAAAGTTTTCTTGTAAGTAGCAAGTGCTCAACTCTCATTGGATGAAAAAAGGCGGTCCTACATATTTGTTCAAATGAAAGGACTTTTGCTGGTCGTAAGTGACTCTAAGGTTTCTCACAGTAGTACTGGAGTCTAAAGAAGAAGACTGAAATTGTGATTAATAGACAGAGTGGGTTTACAGCCAGCCCACCCTGTCATTTAATAGCTGACAGAACCACTTCTAGCAGCAATAATTTGAAGCAAGCATTTCTGTAGGATTATAGTCTTGCATTACTATAGAGAAATGATTGTACTTGGTAATGGGTACGAGATGTTAGTGCTGATATTTGTTTGTTTTTTACTAACTGTGCTGCTGTAGATTATGGGCACACATTTACACTTTAGTCTCACCTGTTCAAAGGATGCTGGCCGACACCATTTATACACAAATCTTGATAAAAACCATTTGTGTAAATCAACCTTTTCTCTCCATCATAGCAGCCAGCTCTCTGTAGTAAAGCCCCCATATTTAATGTCTGTACTCTCACCTCCTCACCCCTGCCTTTCCTTCTCTCCTGCTGCCTCCTAACATATGTCCTCCCTGCTTTTCCTTTGTCTTTGCCCCACAGTTTCCACCAAGCACCCTGTTGGTCAACAGCACTGGAGGCAGTGGTTGACCAAATTGTATTAAAAGACTGCTGCCACTATTGAGATGTTTAATTACATTTGATTGATGTTGTTTTCTTTCCACAAATAGAGTTTGCATAACAGATGATGTCACTAGCAATTTTCTATACAGTATTTGCATTTGCGTTAATTTTGTCTTTAAGGCTTGTTCATCATGTAAAAAGCAAATATAACTGTTATGCATTGAATTGAATTTAGGTAAACTGTCAGTAAACTCCACCAGAAGGGAAAGTGCTGTTTAAAAAGACAAATATGGTGGATTTTAGCACTTATCAGAATTTAATAACATTGGTTTGACTCTGATTTAACAAAACAAACTAAGAAATTATGAAGAATTTTAATGAAGATGGTGTATTTAAGACTCCTATTTAATCTTAATCTTTTTATCTATCTATTGTTTTACTGTACACCGAGGGCCATGGGAGCATTGCAATTTCAAATTCCTGTGTATGACTGTAAATATAGTCTTTGACAATAAAGCTAACTTTGAATTTGTATTTTTTTTTTACCTTCAGAAACATGGCCGACTCAAACAACATCACTTCAAACCAGACCTGTGTTATGATCGATACGTCAGTCAGCACTTTCTTTATACTGGTCTACAGCATGGTCTTTCTGGTAAGTTTCAAATCTTCAGACTATGCTCTGTTAGAAATGGGTTTAAGGATCACAGTGCATTTACCAAGGTAATGTTTCTTCCATTGTCTATGTCCTGCTTAGGTGGGTTTACTTCTCAATTGCTTCATCATGAAGTTATACTTTCAACAGCAGGCATCTAGTAGCTTAATGGTCTACCTGAAGAACCTGACAGCTGCTGACTTCCTGCTCTGCCTCTTTCTACCGCTCCGTATCGTCCACTATGCCAGGAATTCTGTTCCCATTCAGAGACTCTACTGCACCTTTGGAGCTTCTGCCATCTTCCTCAACATGTACGCCAGCATCATATTCATGGGGTACATCGCTGTTAACAGGTAAGGATTTCCGAATGCAGTTGATGTCAACTTCAAAACTATATTAATGGGTCGACTACAAATCCTGCACTCCTGAATAGAGAATGGTGGTGTCTTTTAGTCTCAATGACTTTTGTAGATTTAGCAGAACTATTACTGCTTAGTGAAGTACTGCTTCCTTTCTCTTCTTTCCTCAGGTATCTGAAGATTGTCCATCCTTATAGGACTCACTTCCTCCAAACAATACAAGCAGCCCGCAAGATTTCCCTAATCACCTGGTTGATTCTGCTGGCTCCCACAGTTATCTACAACATCCTGCTTTTGATCACTCAGCCACATGTATCTGCAGGTCCTGGTTGCTGCAGTGCCTTCTTTAGTGAATTCGGCAGTGTGCTCCACAAAACACTCCATGCTGGCTGCATTAGCATCTTCCTGTTGGTCTTCATATCCCTGGTCTTCTTCTACTACAGCATCTCCCGCAGGGTGTTGCTGGTACAGCAGAGGCAGCTGGCCTCCTCTGGCTGCGAGAAGCTCCTGAAGTCTCGCAGGAACATGTTAGTGCTGGTCAGCATCTTCTGTATTTGTTTTGTTCCCCATCACCTGGTTCGCCTTCCTTTTACTTTTCTATGCAGCAAGGGCTTTGTTGGTCAGGTGTTATACTACTTGAAGGAGGTGGCTACCTTAGTGTCAGTTTTCAACATCTGCGTGGATCCTGTTGTTTACTTTTTTCTCTGTAAGGCTTTTCGGGCCCAGTTGAGCCAGAAGACAGCATCGCTGAGAGCACATGTCAATATTGAACAATCAAAGGAGGAGAATGAAAACACTGAGCAACAGCTTAGCATCCTCCAATCAACAGCAACGAGTCAAACCAGTGAGCTGTGAGGAAAAGTTCAACATTTTTCAAAATTAAAACAGACACCTACACAGACAGCATTGATGTTTATATTTCTATCTTATGGCTATTAGTACAATGGCTGTTTTAGCTAGAATAAATTATGGCAAAGTCCACACATACATGGGTGTTTTCATCCTGTCCACATGTGCAGTATTGAAAAAATATCTCTGTCCACAAGTAAATGCAAAAAACGAAGTCAAACGCTGTTAAGAACATGCCAAATCATTTTTTTTGTGTCCCGTTTGGATCTTTTGCCATCAGAATTGTTGTCTTAAGGCCAAGAAAGATGCGAAGTGGATTTATTTTACCAAGTGGATCATCATGGCCTTGCCATATTGGTCCATTTGATTGACCTTTATTATAATTATGTTTTTATTTTACAAATGGGACAGACATGACTGGGGGATGGGACAGAGAGAAAGAATGAAAGAAAGAGAGGGAGAGAAAGAAAACCAGAGGGAAGAAGAGACGGTGAGAAGGGGGGGAAGAAAGAAAGAAAAACAAACAAAACACCTGGATCACCTGTATGGAGAAAAAAAAACAGAAGAGAAAGCAAACAAAAAAAAACATCAACATAATAAAAACAGCACTATCACAATAAACTAGCTAGCAGTAGATATCAGTAGATACTAAATACTAAACGATATTGTGCAGCACGCAAGATAGACAGCGCACAATGTGCTTTGAGGCAGCAGCCAAGAAAGGTGTAGTCCGCGTCTGTGAATACCCGTGTGTACACCTGTGTGCATACCTGTGTGGATCAGCATGCTTGTAACGATCTGCTAGGGAGTGTGGGGAGCCACAGCCCTGTCCACCAGGGTATGAAGCAGGTATGGAGGAGATCCAGGCCCCAGATATCCAGAGGCCCCAGAGTACGAGGACCCGAAGAGGACCACCAAAAGGGGGGGAACCGTGCCACCCTCCTGGGAAGAGCTGAGTAGAGCCCCAAACGAGAGGTCACCCAACACCTACGGAGCAGAGGCCAGAGGGGGTTGCAGTGGCGTGCCCGCGGGCTCTGCCGGCAGCCAGCTGTGCCAGAGAGGACCGAGCTTCAGGCCCAGAGGCCAGAGGACTGTTACATTTCAGACACTTTGATAAGTCTTCACATATCTCACGCCAAAACTTTTGAACTGGTGGACGGAACCAAAGAGCGTGGATGTAATTGTCCGGTGTATTTGCTGTGCAGTGTGAGCAGCTGTTGGAAGGCGTATAGCCCATCTTGGACATCCTATGACCAGTATAGTGCACTCTGTGTAATATTTTGCATTGTATTAATTTCAAACTGGGATTTCTGATCCACTGAAAGGTTTTTAAGCATATCTGAGACCAAAGGTTTGGGTCTAAGCTGATCGATAAATCTGCTTTCCATTTTGCAATAGGAAGGGATATTGATTCATCTATTTTAGAAAGTGTTCTGTATATTTTAGACAATAATTTGGGGGGTTTTAGACTAAAAACTGGTACCACACTTGGTGGTGTTTGTAATTCAGCTTCACTGGGGTTAAATTTCTTTTTTTTACTATGGATTTAATTTGTTGATATTCCAAAAATCTTTTCTTGTTGATCCCGTATTGTGTAACTAGTCTGTCAAACAAAATAAAGTCTGTTCCTTCCAATATATGTTCCAAGTATTTAATTCCTTTGCAACTCCAATCTGGAAAGTTCATCATATTATTGTTTTGTAATATGTCCGGATTGTTCCAGATAGGTGTACGTTTGCATGTCATTTTTAGAAACTCCCACCATGCTGTCAGAGAAGAGCTGATATTGATGCTTTTAAAACATTCATGTCATTTGATGTTTGAGCTGATAAATGGTAGGTCTGAAATTTCTATGTTATTACATAGTGCCTGTTCTACATCTATCCAAGGTTCATCTAAGAGGGTGTGTTTAAACAATCTGGAGATGAACTGAAGCCTGTTGGCTAAAAAATAGTGATTAAAGTTAGGCAGATCTAATCGTCCTTTATCCTTGGTCCTTTGTAGTGTTTTTAAGCTGATATGTGGGGGTTTATCTTTCCAAAGGAATTTAGAAATATACGAGTCTAACATACGAGTTGTATGAAGTACAGTTATACAGAAATGGGAACTATGCAAGTTATAAACAGTTGTAGGATTAAAAATTGTCGTATGTACAGAATGATTATTTACACAGAGCTATACGGTAGTGCAGTTAAGATAAGTGAGATATGTGGATAATTCTACAGAGATAAGTGAGGGTGTAGATAGTTTCTACAGAGGCTATAAAGTGCTGGTGGTTGTGAGTGGTGGTTCAGTCCATGTTATTATTGTGTGTTTGAGGGTACAGTTGTCCATTTTGGGTGTGTGTACGTCCAGTCCATGTGTTAACGTGGGTCAGATGTCAGGAGGCAGAGTTCAGGAGTCTG
>NW_005188470.1:14643-15791 GCF_000239375.1 Pundamilia nyererei
AAAAAAAGTCTAATTGAGGCTCACTGAGAAAAGGAGCGGGGTTCTCTAATTTAACTAAGTTAAAACAGCATATTACATGTTTTGTGGTTTTTACTTCAAGGTTTCTAGCAGCAGCTCATCTTCCTGCATAAATACTGTGGGGGAAGGACTGAATTAAATGTCGGACAGTGAAGAAGACTTAAAGGTGCATGCTGTTTCTCCTTTCAGCCTTTGGTGTAACACTCAAATGTTTAGTTTATATAATAATTTTGACAATAGAAATAACAGCTGTTGGTTCAATAGAAGCAGACGACAGCACTGTGAGTTGCAACAGAAAAGCAACAGGAAGTGATACAACACGCCTTAATGCATACATTACAGCACCCAGTGAGTGAAGTGGAGAGACACGAGACTCTGCAGAAACAAATGATATAAACCTTACTTCTGTAGTGCTCAGTGCCATTATCATCACCATTATCTGACAGTGGGGATGGAGGTTGTATTTATTTTAACTGTGTGATAGCTAGCCAATATTACTTGGTTTTCAATTTTCCAACTGATGAGGGGAATGAGGAAGGCCTGCAATGTTATTATAGGTGTCAGTAAAATAATACATTTTGGCAAACCTGAGAAATCTGCAAAGTGGCCACTCTGTGTGTGAGCTGCTCAAGCTGTTGCTGTCTATGTTTCAACAGTTCATTTATCTTGTCCAATTCTGGCTGCTGTTGTAGTAAGTGTGAAAGAGAGATAGCTACCGTACAAGCCCTGCTATAGGCCATGCACTGACGGAAAAGAGTAATGACATTCCCCAACAAGACCCAGTCTCCTGCTTTGGCTTTAAGGAATCAAAGAAGGCTTGGTGAGCAGCAGAGAGATGGCATGCATATGCAATCATTCATCCTCTATACACTCTGTTATTTTAAGCGTGTCTTGTCACAGGGAATTCACAGTGTGTAGGCCATCACCAGCCATTTTGTGCCAACAGCATGGATACAGGTACAGGAACCTGCCAGAAGAGGATCCCTTACATCACAGGTGTCTAACTCCAGGCCTCAAGGGCCGATGTCCTGCAGGTTTTAGATGTGTCCTTGGTAATTTGGTCATTTAAGTGGCTAAATTACCTCCTCAAAATGTCTCGAAATTCTCCAGAGGCCTGGCAATGAACTAAT
>NW_005188470.1:16827-18747 GCF_000239375.1 Pundamilia nyererei
GCAGTGTGTTTGTATTGAGTTCAGCCTCGTATTGACCTTTGAGCTCAGCAGAAGCCCTGATGTAATGGCCCTGGCAGTATTTCGGTCATAAATCCTATAAATATGAATTATGACCACTAAATCCATATGTCTGGACTGTAGTTTGCATGTGTGTTCTGTACCTTTAAGAGTCCTTTTTCTGATTGAGTGGGCTGTTTGGGGTTGGCTTGGACATGGCATCTGCCGATCGGACCCCACTGCCAACTTAGCCACCTCAGAAACTGCAGCAGTCATCACTCTGGCAGCATCAAGCAGCAGCAGGCCCGTCTTCCACCGCCAAATTCATAGTGTTTTCTTGTGCGTGTGTTCTGACACACATTTATATATAGAATTGGAAAATAGCTCTGCTTATTGTTCAGGTAGCACTTCTTTGGGATAGATTTTTTGTTTGTTATTTTGAACTTGGTTCACCCTGGGGTTTTGGTTCAGTTTTGGTTCAGTTTTGGTACGTTCGCAGAAGCAATAAACTGCACCTTTATCTGTGAATTGGCTACTAGGTGTGTGGCTTTGGGAACCAGGGCAGGGAAACACTTTTTTAAATGGGATCTATGACACTGGTTTCACTGAATTCATCTGCGGCGAGAACACAAAACCTCAATAGCCTAAAGGTACTGTCCTAATCTACCAGTTAAGGCCACCAGCAAAAAACTTAACTAGAGAAAAATCTGTGGTTATAGTCTCTGACTATCACCTGCTAAACTATTTCTTTTGAAGATTGGCCTGTTGTTTCGTCTCTAGTGTAGTTGTTGTCACTTTCATCTTCACCAAAGCAGGTGAAATGAATTCACAACTTACTTGGAGAGACTGATACCCTTGATGTGACTTTGTGTTGCACTGTGATACACATACTGATGATAAGTGTATAAACAGTACTTTGTTTCAAATCATCATTTAAAAACTGCGTTTTATATCTATTCAAATTATCTGTGTCAAATATTAAAATTGTGTTGATGATGCGAAACACTTAAGCGTGAAAATATATTAAAAAAAATTAAAAAGACATTACAAAGGAGGCACAGAATGATTCCCAGCATTGTATATGGCCTGTTTATCACAACTAATCATAAATGAAGTGTCAGCTTTCTGTGCAGCAATTTCAGTGGTTTCAAACAGGAAACACGTCAGAGATCAGGGTAGAGCTGCAGTTACTGTGTGTTTTCTGATTTACAATGATACCATTAAACCACGAAGACATATTGACTGAAGTAGCGTTTCGTGCTGACAGAAAACTGCAGAGGGATACATCAAATACAGGTGAGTCCAGCTGGTTTCTCAGACTCACATTTATTTGTACTTCTGCTGATTAAAAAAACAAAAAAAACTGGAAAATGATTATCTTTAACATGTGGAGCAAAAACAGTCAATGATCAGCACCCACAACTAACATCCGTGTTCAAGAGACCAATCTGATCTCATGATTCTAAATTTGACTAAGGCCTGGGCCAAAACTACCAATAGTTAACCATGATCCAGATCTGGACTCAGACCTATCTTTAGAATAAGTCTGAGGCCATTTCTAGTTAACTCTGCACAGGTTTTCTCATATTTACGGTAGGATTATTTTTAATCTATGCAGCCTAATTTGTTTGTCTTCATGGAAGTCAATGCACGTACACAGGAAACTCACAAATTAGTCGTGTGCATTGTAACTGATACCACATGATGCTACTCAGCAATTAAATAACCTATTCAGAGCATGGGTGAAAACACAACTCTGCAAGGAGATGAGATGTAGAAATTCAGGTCAAAGTTCAAGTAGTAAGTCTGGCAAATCATGAGAGATAACGGTTAAAGATGAGATTGTTTCAATGTTAAATAGAGGGAAGAAGGATGCCATGCAGTAATTATCACTGTCATCTCGCTGCAAGATGGTCCTGGGTT
>NW_005188470.1:20421-21734 GCF_000239375.1 Pundamilia nyererei
AAAGATTAAAATAGCAATTATACATAATTTGTTGCAAAATGATGTATATGTGAGGTGGATTTTTGTTTCCGCTCCAGAAACATCACTGACCAAAATACCATGACTTCACCTTCCAATGAGACCTGTGAGGTTAAGGATATTTCAGCCAAACCTTTCTTTATACTGGTCCACAGTTTGGTCTTCCTGGTAAGTTTCAAATCATCAAATTGTGCTCTGTCAGAAATAGGTTTGAGGTTCCCAGTGCATGTACCAAAGTCCTGTTCTCTCCATCCTTTCTGTGTTTCTTTAGGTAGGTTTACCTCTCAATGGCTTCATCATGAAGTTCTACTGTTGTCGAGGTCGAAAGCAGGCGTCCAGCAGCTTGAAAGTCTTCCTGAAGAACCTGACAGCTGCTGACTTCCTATTCTGCCTCTGTCTGCCACTCCGCATCACTTACTATGCCAGAAGCTCTGGAATAATCCCGAGTCTCTACTGCAGCTTTGGAGCTTCTGCCTTTTTCCTCAACATGTATGCCAGCATCATATTTATGGGGTACATCGCTGCCAACAGGTAAAAAAAAAAAAACCTTTATAGTGTTGTTAAGTACGACACTGGGTGTTACATCAGTAAATCCTGCACTCCTAATTAAAGCATGAATGCATTTTTTAACTTAATGATTTTGGCAGCACTGTGGCTGATTAGTGAATTTGTCTATTGCCTGCTTTTGCTTCTCTCTTCAGGTATCTGAAGATCGTCCATCCTTCAGGAACTCGCGTCCTGCAGACAGTACGAACTGCCCACATCATCTCTGCGGTCACCTGGGTTTTTCTTCTGGCTACAGCAATTTCTTACAGCAATCTGTATTTGATGACTCAGGAATCTCTGACATCTAACTCCAGCCGCTGTGATCCCCTCTTTAGTGAATCAGTCACGTTGTTCTTTAAAATCATCCAGGTTCTGTCTGCCATCATCTTCCTCTTAGTCTTCATATCCCTGGTCTTCTTCTACTACAGCACCTCCCGCAGGGTGTTGCAGGCACAGCAGAGGCAGCTGGCCTCCTCTGAGAAGCTCTTGAAGTCTCGCAGGAACATGTTGCTGCTTGTCAGCATCTTCTGTGTTTGCTTTGTCCCCTATCACCTGGTTCGACTTCCCTTTACTTTTCTGTCGGGAAACTGCACAGTAGGTCCAGTGTTGTACTACCTGAAGGAGGTGTCCACCATGGTCTCAGTTTTCAACATCTGCCTGGACCCTGTTGTTTACTTTTACCTCTGTAAGGCTTTTCGGGCCAGGGTGAGAAAGTTGTCCAGGAGAGCCAACATTCAACAAGTGAGTGA
>NW_005188470.1:23116-24498 GCF_000239375.1 Pundamilia nyererei
TTTTCTTTAGTTTTCACGGTGTCTGAAGAAAATAAGAGAGAGAAATAAACTTCAGAAGACATCAGTAGGTGTGGCCACTGTTTGTTGGACCCTGTAGTTACAATACTGGTTAACTTGAACATATTTACTCTATTTTATTTACATTCAACATGTCAGTATTGAGCATAACTAACTCTCAGTAAAATCACAAAGAAGTTATCTTAACTGGTATATATTCATGTTTAACATGGGTTATATTTTGATCGGTGATTAACCGACTACACCACTACTTCTTTTGGGGTTTATTTTTGATTACAAATAAATTATTTTTTAGGAAAAGAGAAAAGCTCTGTTTTAGCACTCTTATAGTTTTTACTCACATGAGGCGAGATATTAAGACCTTTGACCACTTAGCTGGGATGTAGGCAATAGTTCAAGTGATTCACTAACAATGACATACGTGTTCCAGCAGGAGGCAGTAATACACTAAACTGCACCTGTTGTGTTGAAAAGAAGGTGAAAGAGACTCAGAGTCTTGTCAGAAGTATTGTGAGGGAGTTGAAAGAAGAGGGTTATATTTCCAAGTCTCAGGAAAAATATCTGTCTGCTCCAATTTTTCCTCATCCTCACCCGTTTTATCTTTCACCTAAGATTCATAAACCTCCAGAAACCTTGTCTGTTCCATTTAAGATCCCTGTTGTTAGTGATTGGGACTCTGAATCATTCAGGATTACAGCATATAGAGTCTTTTCTAAATTCCTTGTCTCATCCCTTTAATGCACCCTAGTTATGTGAAAGATACATATGACTTTATTGACAAATTGAAAGATGTGAATGATCCATGTGACGCCTTACTTTTTACGAGGGATGTGGAGTTCCTCTGTACCAACATAGACACAAGGTTGGGCTTATTGGCAGTGGATAAAATATTTAAATAAAATATGATTTTACACGTTCTGATGATAATATTTTAAAATTATTAAAATGAACTTTGACTAGAAATGATTTTCAATTTGAGGATTCCTTTTTTCTCCAAATCTCAGGTTGTGTGCTACGCGGATATTTTACGGTATTCGGACAATGTTTTTGGTATTTGGACAGATGGATTAAAATATTTCAAAATCTTTTTGCATAAATTGAGCAATCACCACCCCTTAATAAAGTTAAAATTTCAACTAGATCAATTTGTAGTTAATTTTTTAGACAAAGTTGTTTTCTTTAGAAAACAATAATAGTCAAAGTAAACAACTATGTAATAATTATTAATTATAGTAGTTACATTAATAGTAATGTAATTATTACACACACACACACAAAGAGATGATGTTCATTTGGTATAACTGAGCTGCTCACACACCTTTGATTTTAATAAACACACTGAATAACTGAAGATTGTGGAGTCA
>NW_005188470.1:26035-26957 GCF_000239375.1 Pundamilia nyererei
AGGATTTCATTGTGGATCGAGGTTTCTATCAAATCACTTTGAGCATCTGTGTGGTGATAAGGTGTTCACAGCTGAAAATGACACAGTGGGGTCTAAATCTTCTGGCAGTGGTTGGACAGCATGAAGGAAAATGGTGGAGCAACTTTATTCGTGAAGACTTGCTTTGTTGGTGCTGTGAACAGACACTTTATTTCCTTCTTTGAACTGTTTGTTTTAATGACACTTTAAAATAGATTGATTTGTTCTTCATTCAGTTATTGGAAGAATCTTTTTATTTTTAGCAAATATTTATGTGCTCGTTCACAAATGAAAGACATAAAGACGTCAATCTTTTTGTGTGTTTGAGTGTTGAGAATGAGACTGACAGCAGGGTGAAAAGAAATGAAAATGAGATTGGTTTTGTCCTCAGATGCTTTATTAAAGCACATAGGAAGTGATTGTGAATGCAGGTTCATGTTGGATCATCATGGGAAGTTTTCAGGATTCAGACTGGAAATGTGATTTCTCTTTAAGGCTCTAAAAACTGCGCTTTGCCCCTTTAAATCTCTTCCCCTCCTTTATTTGTACTGACAGCGAGCGCTCTGAATCCACACACACTTTCAGTTCTTCTGCTGTAAATAAAGGAAAAACTAGCTGATTAAACGAGCTCCGTCATTACAAACTTGCTGCTGATGTTTCCATGTGAAGCAGTCGGAGACATTCCTCCGGCTGGACAACACGCTCTGCTTTGATACAAAATAAAGCTCAGATGATTTTCTCTACACTAATTTATCTCATGACTTTGAATGCTGACAGTGAAGCACGTACATAATACTCCAGCCTCTCAACTCTGAGCTTATTTAGTTCTATTAATACACTGAAATCTCATTTGTGTCATGAAGAAAGTCTTTAATCAAACAGAATTCAAAGAGCAGAAACATTT
>NW_005188471.1:0-5424 GCF_000239375.1 Pundamilia nyererei
GTTTTTGCCTACTAAAATCAAATCCTTACAACTAAGTTCTGCTAAGTATTTTCAGGACATTAAAATTACACCATAGCGCCACAAAATTATATGAAAAATGCATGGTAAAGTTAAGAGATTTTTTAGTCAGAGGCTATATTATAAAATGTAACTGATGATGGTGTTTCTGTCTTGTTATCAAACATGTTAAAAAACAAACAAACAAACATGAAACTTGAAGAATTTTTAACAAAATGCCTTCATTTGCTCACCAGGCAACTGTGAGTGGCAACCTAAAAGTGGAAAAAGACAAAACCAGTTTAGAGAAGATATCTTGTGCTTGTGAGAAAGCAAACATATGAAACGTTGCAGTGAATTCTTAAATCAAAACATTTTTGACAAAAAATGCTGATCTTTGTTAATAATTATTCCATAAAAAATAATATCATTGTGGCGGGGGTGTGGTATTTGGCCTGCTGCGGGGGAGAAAGCGTCACAGCGAGCTCATGGGGCGGCACGGAGGCGGGGAGAACAGGTACATAAATTGACTGTGTCTGCTTTCTGACAGTGATAGCTGGCTGGGAAGGTGTGGCAGCGAGACAGAGTGCCTTTGTCCGGAGCCTAGGGTCGAAACCACAGTATTATTTGTCACACAATAAAGCGTCTGTGCTCTGGCAACTGCTGCGTCGAGTTTATGTGCTCCACCTTGGGGGTCCAACGCTACAATCATTTATGGTTGTTTTAGGTCACTCTGTTCAGTATTGTAGTAATAATTATGTTAATCATATTCTGATAACCTCAGCTGAACAATTATTTTATGTTTTATATTATAGATTTGTTAATAAAAAAGTGTTATTGTCACAGATTTACAGCGAGATTTACACACTCAGGTAATCAAACAGAGCTCTCTTCTCAAAGCAATTCACAGATGATGTGTGCTTTGTCCTTGGTACTGTCACACCCCAATAGTGTATCAGTGTAAAGGGTTAATATAGTAAAGGATCATAAACCAAATGTTTCCTAAACCTAATCTAAATATGCTTTGGTGTCAAACAGTCAACATCATTTATAAAGAGAAAAAGTTATTATTTATAATTTTGAATTGTAAGCTCAAAAGTATTTGTACCACCTCCAGGTTCACTGTTGTATCATATTAGCAGGGTGGTATCGACAATACTGATCCGATACCAATACTTTGTACAAAAACGTAGTGTTTTATTATTTTATTAATGATAAACTGCATATTTACCCCAAATTACTAAAATATCGATACTTTAATATGACAATCGATTCTAGAACATAAATAACTGGTATCGGAGGAATCAATATTTTAATAGCACACCACTACTCATAACCTGAAATTTATATACTCCACAAATAGAACTTTCTTTAAGGAAAGAAAAAAAATTGGCTAAACAGATTCAAAAACATTAATATTCCCAGATGTCTTCACACTGTGAACATTTCCGATGATTTCAGATTTTAAACTGTTTAAATGTACTTATAAATACGATATTAGATATTTATCACAGTATTGACAGAAAAATGTTTCAAATAGTTTACATTTATAGCTCTAATTAATCTTAATTAAACTACCTAATGAGAAAAAAATAACTGAAGAAAAATCTTTGTTTCTCACCTTTGCAAAAAAGTATGATAATCACATTGAACCAGCACACAAGTTGTTGGAGAGCCATTGCTGACTACACGTCTTTCACGCTTTCTTAGACTTTCCTAAAAAATATGCTCCACGCATGATGTTCTTTACCGTAAAGATTATCAGCTTTATGAGTAAAAGGACCAAGTCATACACAATGCTCTTCCTGCTGTCTCTTAGTGTGGTTAAAGAATGCATTCACTGTAATGTTGTGAAGGCAGTTGGACCACATTTCTCGACATGGCTCCCTGACAGACTGTAATCTGTTATGCTATGATTCAGCTATGATTTTTTTGTTATTATTTGTGTTTCTGTTGTTTTGTTATTATTATGCAGGTTTAGTTTAGTTTTATTGTCAGTGGTTTTGGCAACTTGTATTGGATAGTCATGGTCCCAGCAATTCCTGGGGTCCACCCCCAATCTTAGTTTCACGCATTGCTCTCTCTCTGCCCGGGTAGTTGCTGGCTGGCTGTTCTCACTACGTAGCACCGCCGGCAGGTAAAGCTTCGGGATTTTCCAGGCTGTAGTTGTTATACCTGTTTCTTGCCTCCTAATGGCTTAACCCCTTAGCAGTCCTACAAATTTACAATTAGTCCCCTAAACCATCCAATGTACCGTGGGCGGTACGTCCGACTGCTAACAGGTTAATGATAGAACTATAAAGATAATATTCCAGAAATAACTTTTTTCTGAATATAAATATGAGACATGGTCAATACAAAGTCAATAGAACACAGTCTATGCATATTTTGACAGAAACCAAGAAAGGCCGGTGCCAGCATCAGTGTTTGTAGGGCTGGTGTGCAGTGACAACAGGTCTTGTGCCAATAGTTGATTTCCTTGTTGGACTATAATCTGTGAAACATATGCCAAACATATCTATCAGGAATGATATGAAGCAATTTTGAGCCACAAACATTATTCCTGTCACAAGCTGCAATCAGTTTTTGGCAAAGTGACTTTTATACATCCTTCATGTATCCATCTAAAGAGTGTCAGTGACATTAACATGTCTTTTAAGAGCACTCCGGTCATGAGGACAGCATAAATATAAACAACAAATATAACAGTTTTGCAAAGTTATTTTAGATATTTTAGAGGCCAACTATAGATATTATACATAAGAACATTATAGTAACCTATTGGCCAGTGTTTGGTATGCCAGATGGACTTGTTTTACTTAGGTCTAGAGTTTGCAAGTGCAGTCAGAAGAGTCATTATTTGACACGAAACCAGCCAACTGTGGGTGGCTGTGGCTCAGGTGGTGAAGCAGATCGGCTACTGATTGGTGGTTCAATTCCTGGCTCCCCCAGTCTGCATGCCAAATATCCTTGGGCAAGATACTAACCCCAAATTGCCGATGCTTTCATCGGAGTGTGAGTGTGTGTGAATGGGTGAGTGAGGCATGTTGTATACAGTGCTTTGAATACTCCTCTAGAGTATAAAAGCGCTATATAAGAATCAGTGGCACCCAAGGCACCTGATGGAGCTGACGTTAGGAACTCATCCCAAGACAGTGTGGTGGCTGAGCTGACTTGTATAAGATCTATTCTTGAGCAGGTAGTGCACGACATTAACCCAAGTCCGCCAGCGCTTATCTTTATATTTTTACATGCTGTAGTGCCATTTCTGGGAGCATTTCAAGTTGCTATACATCAATACAACCGTTATAGCCCAAATTTTAGTAATATGTATGCATTAAATCCATAGAAACTACATAAATTGCAAAAAAGTGCAATAAACTACAAAAAAATTGAAAATCGTTTTTGGTTTTATTTAGATATATTTCTACTTGGAGAAATTTAAGAGGTTTATTGCTCAAAACTGTAAATACAAAAAAGTTGTACAAAATAGTTTCCAACAAAAGGAAATTTATTTTGAGTGTCTTCATAGTTTCATTTTTGAGATACACCAATTTTATATACTGCAGGAAAAATGAAAATAAATGTTGTAATGCAAATTTAAAAAAAAAACACAGCATTTGCATCAAAATAAACTATTTCCAGCAGTGCAATTTGAGTTCTAAGCATCCCAGGAAATATACAGAAAAGAATATAAAGCCAAACATGAGTTTTAAAGCATGCTTGAGGCCTAGTAAAATCCCTCAATAAAATGGGATGTCCCCAAAATCATTTTTAGGGTGTCAGATAATGTGTCAGGACTCATTAGATATGTCAAAGAAGCTGTTTAACAAACTGTTGATATATTCACTATGGTATTTAAGATCCAATGCACAGCTTTCTTACGTGTCAGGAACTGGTATCACCCTACGAAACAGTCGAGCCCATGCAGAGTGTGCACAAATAATTGTTAGTCAAGTAGCTGTGAAATTTGCATATTATATTTACACTAGTTACATTTAATCATATCAGGACTAGAGAAAAGTTAGAAACTCAGGAATTCATAAACACCTTTCCTTTGTTTGTGATGTTTGGGAAGACATGTACATTTTTATCATTTGTAAAAATGATTAGAAAAGTCACATCAATGACCACCTTAACCTAAAACACACTGAACCTTTCAGGCAAAAATAGCCTGACTGTTTAATCAGGCGTTGTTTGTGTTTCTTTGTTAATCCCTCATGGGTGACACAGTTTCGCTCTGCATGTTGAAACTTGGCATGCTCTTGTTGGAGGAGGGCGCTTTTCACCCCTCGTTCTCTTGTTCCAAAGCAGCTGTAGGATGAAAGGGCAGAGCACGTCGTGCACCCTTGTTGTCTTCCTCAGCATCTAACACAGGGATCTTTCTGAACCCTTTGGGTTATTACTGTGGTTCTGAAATCTTCTTGTCATGACTAGCTGATGATGATTTATTTTGGCAATTTATAAAATAGAATTTCAAAAAACAGCTGATCAGCACTGTGTCAGTTCACTTTTTCATGGCACGATCATATTCTGCTCTCTCATCAAAGCCACAGGTGTCTCAGAGACATGCACAAAATGTCCCTAGGCACAAACACCATGAAGTATATGCTAATGGAAACTTCCATCAAGTAACACATAAACAAGTTTAGCCTCAGATGTGTGTGTTGTGAAGGGGCACATTTAAACCAAACCCACAATCTTTTCTTTGACCTAAACAAAGTAGTTTATGTCCAAACATAACTGGAATTAAAATCGAAGACATGAACAAAGTAGAAGATACACAAAGAAGTACAACAAGTGAAAAAATAGTGAACCATGGTCTCATGGCTGACTAACTTACAACTGCTGGCCTTCCATCCTCCCACCTGAATTATAAGTAGTAACCAAATGTGTGCAGCCACAGGTTTGTGGTTTTGTTTTAATGAGTGAGGTGCTAAATTCGTTACGTTAAAATATTCATAATGACAAAAGATAAGATAAATAAAGTCATTATGATTCATTTTGATTGAAACTTTGAACATTTATAATATAAAAGCTTTCTGTTCAAATGGACATATTCTCTCAAAACCTTAAATGCCTACTTTATTAAAACAAGTAGAAAAATGTTTGAACTTGAAAGACTTTTGGGATAGTTGCCAAGGAGCTGTCAGCGAGAAAGGAGTCATGTAATCAAAAGTCGTTATTGATTAACCAGTCATCATTCAGAGGTTGACAGAACTTGACATTTGTTTTTCTGCCAGCTAAGTTGGCAGATCTGCCAATGACTAGTTTTTGTTTTACATCAGTGTTTTTGGAAACCTGCTGAACAACATAAGCTTAGACATAATCATTCTTAAAACATGACATTTCTTGCCTCCATTTCCTTGTTGGGAGCCATGGGGGTTTTTTTCTTTCTGCCACCCTCTCTCTTTTTTCTTTTTTTCC
>NW_005188471.1:6090-8330 GCF_000239375.1 Pundamilia nyererei
CGAATCAGGAACGAATCGTTCAATACTCGAGAATCACTTTACTGACTCATGAATCATTATTCACAAGCCCAACTGACTCATTCACTGACTCATCCCTGTTACTGTTAGCAAACTAATTTCATTAGTAGAAATATGTCTAGCTTAAAATTATGTTTATTAAATTTTTTGCACTCTCTGGGCAACTGACTCAGTGACTCAAATAACACGATTCATTTTGGTGAGTGACTCATTCAAGCTTGATTCAGAAAAAGAATAGAATTTACCATCACTAGTAATGACTGATGCTGGAGGAAGTTTTGTCAATGGCCAATGAGCAGCGACCAGGAGACCAGGGACCAGCAGAGTCTTAAAAGAGAGAACACACGCAGAAATAATTTACAGACATAATGAGACACTCATCTATGATTAAATATGGCTAGGGTCATATTTGGGATGAAACATTTTTAGTGGACAAACTATCATTTTGTTTTCCAATATGTCTTTGGCCAATAATAGTATAACTATTACAAAATACTATATAACAATATTGATTAAACATTACCAATGCCAAAATGACTCCATGCAAGCCTCTAATTAACAGTGTAAAGGAGGAGTATTCTACAAAAATGTAAAGAGGTCCAGTTAGAGAAAATGTATCAAAGCAAAGGTTCTGATGATCATAATGTTGAATTATTTAGTGTGATATATGTGTAAACAAACATTTTGACAAGTAATTTGACAAATAATTTATAAAGTATTTTTGGTCATGCAACTGACCTTATATGACACATGACCAATGCTCCCTCAAATTTTTCATGTGTCTGAGCAAACACACAAACTCCCTGAGCGGTCTCTTGGACTGCTGACTTGTATTATGAGTATAAGTCTGTGTTAAGTTCCTGCTGTGCACTGAGCTCCTGACTATGGTCTGGAAGAGAGTCCTGTAACTCTTTGTCTGCAAAATATGGTACATATTGGTCAATGCCATACAAGTTATTTTGTAAAAGTAATCTATACTGTGAAAACTAACCTGAAGCTAGAAAGTCTGAGACATAGAGGGAATGACACACCGGAGAGACGCCAAAGTAATGCAGACGACCCGACAAGGAATAAAGGGAACCACACACTATATATACCCACATGACGAAATGGCAGACAGGCAGGGAACACAGCTGACGCTAATCAGATGAGACTGGGAGGAAGCAAAACAGAAAACATGAACATAGAACCAAAAACACTAGACACAACACAAGGAACACAAGGCAGGCACATAGAGCACTAAAACACTGGATATTAATAAACACAAAATATGGCCAGAGACTCCAGACCGTGGCAAATAGAGGAGACACAGAAAGGAGGTCCAGCATTTACGTTACTGACTGTTTTAAACTGACAGCACGAGGAGTTCTTCATTAAAGTGGACTACCAATTTAATGAAGAACCAGACCAGAAGGACCCAAGGTCCTGCCGCAATTTTTGCTGTAAGTTAAATGTGCTTGTAAGCTAACCTGTAACTAACATCCTTAGCTAGCTATCTAAGATGAGGACTCAGCTGTGGGGAAACTCGTTTTGTGAAGTTCGTTTAGTTAATCTGTGGAGGTGAATCAATTTATCCAGACTAAAGAAATCAGGAGAAATGCACCGGGCTGCTCAGTCACTAACTAACTACAGTTACCGTACTTTTATTACGAGTATTATGCTGTAAGAGCAACAGGCTAGACACCCCTTCAGCTCTTGCGCATAAGTAATTATTAAATATGTGCAAACAGCAGCATTTTCTATATCTCTTGCCACATCTGTAACGACAGTAACACCAACTTAAATAAAAGTTTTCAATTTAGTAACCCCTTATTAATCAATATTAAAATAACAAAGCCCAATATTTATTCACTGAAACCAACTACTGCCACTTGGCAGGTACGCAAAAATGTATGTTTAATTTTTAGCACTGACTCTGTACAATTGTCTTTTTTACTGAGTTTGTTTCATGTATTCAGATTTTTAAAAAAACCTGTCAGAATGATTTTTAATGCGGTATTGTTCAAAAGTTACATATGCAGTATTCTGTACAATCCTGTGCGAATAATAATTTTAATAATATTTGTTGTCCAATACTTGGGCAGCAGCTCAAACAATGCTGATAATATCTCCATATGTTGTTGAATACCACCACGCAGGAACAGACTGAACCAGGACCCATTCCATCGTCTCAGCTTTGGAGATCTCCATTTAAAAAGCACCAACAACTCAAAGGTAAATAT
>NW_005188471.1:10398-11351 GCF_000239375.1 Pundamilia nyererei
TTTTTTCACATTCTGTCTCTCACAGTTGAAGTGTACCTCTGGTGCAAATTACTGACCTCTGTCATCATTTTAAGTGGGAGAACTTGCACAATCGGTGGCTGACTAAATACTTTTTTGCCCCACTGTATTTGCAAAAGTACTCCAACGTTTTCGGAGACATCAGTCACCCACCAGCTCGATAGCTAGCCGGGGGGTTCAATGGTGACTTGAGCCAGCGAGAATGGCAAACCTCCGGCACATCATTTTCAGGTCACCGCGGTCTTTCGCTACTCAGGTAGAACATGATATATATACTTAACTTACTTTATACTTTATTGATCCCCTTGGGGAAATTCCTCTCTGCATTTAACCCATTCACTCAGTGAAGCATTGGGCAGCCATTGGGCGCCCCTGGGAGCAGTGTGTAGGGGCGGTACCTTGCTAAGGGGTACCCTTAATTTAGATTAAAGGGTACCTTAATCTAAATCTGTGAGTGAATGTGAGTGTGAATGGTTGTCTGTGTCTCTATTTGTTAGCCCTGCGACAGACTGGCGACCTGTCCAGGGTGTACCCTGCCTCTCGCCCTATGACAGCTGGGATAGGCTCCAGCGCGCCCCGCGACCCTGAAAAGGATAAGCGGAAGCAAATGGATGGATGGATAGTTGCTAAGTATTCCTTATATATATCCTTATATAGGATAAGCGGATGGACGGATCGGTTCAAGGTTTCACTTGCTTTCTTGAGATTCATTTACTGTAATTTGAGAATCACACAAATACCTAATAGGATAGTATTAGGTATTTGTATACTCAAACAAAATCACAGTTTAGTAATGCAGCGTGCTTACGGGAAAGTAACAGTAATCTAATTACCTTTTTTGCAATAGTAATCCCTTGCATTACTTGTTACTTGAAAAAAGTAATCAGATTACAGTAACGCATTTACTGCCCACCTCTGGTCCCAATACCAGAATT
>NW_005188471.1:12926-14952 GCF_000239375.1 Pundamilia nyererei
CAAGATTTAGAGACAGATTTCCTTCTACAACTAAGTGGTAGCCAAGCTTATAAAGTGGTTAACACCAAAACTTTCTTTAACAAAAGTTGTTTGATATTTAAAATTAGCTTATAATGACTACGTGTAGAAAATGTTAAATATTTTTTTAGCAACCAAGATTCGCTGATGCACTGATGTTGCAAGTGCAATGTTTAACTCATGTTTACATCAGAAATCAAATCTGCTCACTCTTTAGAATAAGTAAACTTAACAGTTTTCTTCTAAAACAGTTCAAACATACATTCATAATGTATTAGTAACTACAAATATGTACTATTTGACATGTGATAATCATACATTCAAATCAAAATCAAAGATGAATAAAAAATTTTAAACGTTATAATTATGATTCCAACATTTATCACGCCATTCAAAAACTAGTGTAGCAATCACATATTTATTTATTTTGTTTTTTTTGTTTTTTAAATCAAGCCAGATTCTTCTAGGATTCAATATTATGTAAGATATAAATAAAACCATCAAAGTTTAATTTATTGCAAATAGGGAAAAAGGTGAGAGGGGGGCTGACTTCTTGTTGGTTATCTGAATCACCACAGATTTCTGCATAGATTACGTGTTGCTAGCTGAATGCACATCACTTGATGCACTGGAGGTCATGTTGTAGCCATCTAAAAAAAACCAAACAAACAAAAAAAGCAAAGCAATAATAGAACAGTTATTCTGTGTTGTGTGAATTTAAAAAAAAAAATACAACAGTAGGAACAGTACTACACCAGGAAGCTGTAGTTTTGGTGGCAGTTAAAATAATTGTATGAATAAAAATGTTTAAAAAATGACATTTTGTATCTGTTGATGCGCCACCCATCTAATTATTATTTTCCCGGTTGGACTGCCTGATCAAAGTACAAGCACACCTAAAAACACACAGTTTTCACTTCATTTTTATATGGAACCTTAATTGATTAATTTCCTTGATGATTCTTTACCTCTTCCACGTCTCCAGTTCCTTAAAAATCGAAGTCCACTTGATGTTGAGTTTCCAGCACTTGTGCTCTAAAAAAACAAAATAAAAAGAAATCATACAATATTAACAAGAAGCAAATTATCGGTGATTCATAAGAAAGGAAAAAAACAAGGAACATGAAGCCCATGACTAGGAAACCTGTTCTTACCCCTGTCCTACTTCTGGAGGTTTGTGACCATGATGCTATTGCTGACCGCACCTGATAAATGAAATGTCAAATGTTAGATTACTAAAATGGAAGTCACATAAATTTGTTCTTAAAATGTAATTTATTCATGTGGCCAAGCCAAACACTACAAGCAAACCATCTTGTATTTTTGCACTTCTGTGAAGATGTTCATTGTGCTGTTTTGTGTGCTTGTGTGGAATGCGACCACATACACATAACTGTTAGTTATTGAAGTGTGGGCCTGTCTCCTACTTTCATCCTCAAGTCTGAGTAGTCATTTGAATGGACTTACAGAGAAACCAAGAAGTCTCAAGAAATGTAAAGGCGGAAGTTTGACTTGACAAAGGACGATTTTAGTGTAATATTATTACAATTTATAGTCTTTTGTCAGTAAAGATCAGGAGACAATTACTACATTTCTTTCCAGTACACACTTGGTTGTTAAACCAAATTGATATCATTTACCTTTAATTTTTAAGTAATTCAGGAATAATCATATATTCATTCGTAAACATCATTCATATATAAATTATTATTTTTCTTTGAATTAACCTGCACTAAAATTGAGCTGTACGTACCTTACCGTCCAGCAGTGTTCCAAATACCAAAATAAAGAAACCCTTTTTAAAAACAGAGTAACATGAGTTATTAAGGATTTAGTGATTAAAGATGCTACTATCATGGTATACAGATAGGGGGGGGGGAAATGAATTTGTACCTGTAGCGAATTGAAGAATGCAAATGCAATATGGATTCCTTCATTTGTTGGATCAGCCAGAATTCCAGCTCCCAAACCCCAAGTTATGCCAAAAAATGGTGTGAGCACAGCCAAG
>NW_005188471.1:15293-16699 GCF_000239375.1 Pundamilia nyererei
GCGATGTTAACAATGGCAACATGACGCAAGTAAGAGGTTTCATTCTTTCTTATTTTTCTCCAAATGAGGCCTTCAATGATGAGACATATGACCAAGGATCCCATTGAAATGCCAACTCCAATGTAGGTTATAATGTCCAAATAGAGTTTCTTCGGACTGTTCGGTGACATGAGGATGGAGAATGAGGTCAGGTGGTTGCAGTTGCAGGTGACAGTTTCTGTTTCATTTATGTTTAACACTAATTTGCAGCCCTTGCCGTCCCATCCTCCCAGACCATCAAAGAGGCTGAAGTTCCAGAAGACACATTCAGGGTTTCCCAGTGTATCATTTAAAATATTATATGTGAAAGAGATATTATTGATTTGGCCAGTGGACTGAACAAGTACAACCCTGCCGTTTATGGACTTGAGCGATGAATTGGCCTCATCTCTTGCAGGTAGTACGTTATCTAACAAGTTAAATACTATCATAGTGATTGTTTTGTTATCTCCATTAGACTCTGGTATTTGTATTGTCACTGAAGAATTAAATTCAGCATTGAAAGTGTCTGTGAATGTAGTTCTGTTTAACTGAATAAAGCCTGTCATAATGTCAAAAGTTGCATTGACAAGACGAGATGTTATTATTTCAAGGGAGTCCAAAAATGATGAGCTAACACTTTTAACATCAGTGTTGTTTGAGATGCTTTTGGTGTCATTGTTATTGAGAATGTTCCATGTTTTCTTTGTTCCATTGATGGTGAGAACCCCTGCTGTTATCAAGACATTCTATAGTAAAGAGAAAAGAATGATTTTAGATTAAAAACATTAACTGTTCAGAATGTAAAACGTCTGCAATCTAATCAACATACCTCCATTGAATCTCTGCTAATTGAGATATCGAGGGATGAAGATTTGTTGGCGACATTGCTGAGTATTCTCACAATAGCTTTAATGTTTGGAGGAGATGTAATCACTTCTTCAGTAAAATTGACAGTGACGTTCTTGAGCTCTTCCAAAAATACTGGCAATGTAGCGGCAGTCAAGAACTGTGAGATTTGAACAGAGGAAAGAACAATGTTACATGTTAACTCCACTTAATAATTTTATATATTCTACTTATTTTACTTTCTTCTAGTTTTCCTGCTGGTTTAAGCACAAGTGATGCACTTGCTTTAAAATCACATATGAGGCTTCTGATGCATTTTTCTCATTCCCTTTTTAAGGAGAACACTGGACCACACACACAGGACCACTGTGCATCAACAGTACAGATATTCATTCATTACATACAGCCAATATACTGATATATAATTATTATTACACATAATTATTTGCTAGTCTTGGTACCCGGGAATCAGTCTGCCAGGGCCTCTGCTCCCATTTGACGTGCGACACCCATTGCAGCTGACCCCCAATGGTACCTCC
>NW_005188471.1:17753-24325 GCF_000239375.1 Pundamilia nyererei
ATTATCTGTTGTTGGAAACAACCAGAGAGCTAGGTTACCTGGGACTGGTCAAGCAGCTCCTGAACTGGCAACAGGATGCAGTTGTATTCAACATCGTCAAATTTCCTATTTTCCTTGCACACTGCAGTTATTTCTCCCACCTTGTTTGGTCCCACAAATTTTGGATCACAGGGCACTGCAGCTTTGTAACCTATATCTCCTTGGCCAAATGTGTCATTTGTACAGTAAGCACCTATGCAGAGAGAGAACAAATACATCATCAGTTTTAATATGTATTTTTCATTTTGTATGTATGAATGCATGTTCATGATCATACTTGTGAATATCTGAATTTGTTAAGTAATACTCACTCTGTGAGGACAACTGTAGTGTTATTGCATTTGCAAATAAAGGTTGGTTTTTTAACTGACAGATGACTGTCTTTTCCCCTTCTTGACAACCTTGAGGTGTAGGATAATTATAGGTAATCGAAGTACCAGTGCCTAAACAACAAAAATAAAGGTAAGTTAAAAATATCCTAGAGAGCAGAACAATAGCAAGACCGAAAAGTTACAAAATAATATTAATTGCATTAAATATGCTTTTGTGAAAATGCTGTGATATAAAATGTTTCTCAGTAACAGATTTGCCTTTTGTTGATTTTTGTGTTTTTGTGTCAGGCTTACCTGCTGCAGAAATGTCCCGAAACTCAACCTCATACCCAGGACTCACACTGCAATTCAGAGCCACACTTCCTCCAGAACATTGCACATACTGTCTGATTGGTGAGACTGTGATTGTGGGTTTTGTTTTCAGACTGAATGATGTTGCAGATTTCTGACGAAAAAATGCTTTGTCATCTGTGCGCATCAGCCGACATTCATAAACTCCTGTAATTAAAAGTGAAATTTTCAAATTAAACCAACAAAAGAGGTATAAAATATTTGTAATAACAACAACAATAACATTTTTGGAATACTCCTGGTTTTCCGCCCTCATACACTGAAACTTTACTTTTTAGCAATCCAACCCTAATTTTTCTGGGAATAACCAACTGCGATTGTTTAAAAATATAGCTTAAATGCTTAAAAGCAGAACATATTACATTCTGTATTGAAATGAAAGGACTCTTTACAATGTATTGTGAGGGAAAAAAAACTGGACTGCACAGAACTAAAAAGTAGAATATCAGCTCATTAATAATAAAATAGTACAGTAAAAAAAACGAATACTCTGTTTGGCCACAAATTGTCATAAACTGCACACCCATTATAATGTGCTTGCAAACCCAAGAGGGGAAACTGTTTGTCTGCCCCCAACCAATGGCGGTACTCTTTTGCATCACTAAACTATTATTTGAGAAGTGAGCCATAGAAACTGGGAAAAACTGTATATCAGAATATTAGTGTACCTATAAATGTCACGTCCCTTTGTTTAGATGCTATTGTGGTCCTTAAATCACTGGTTAAAATGCATATACTGCTCACATGAAGTGTAACAGCTCAGCAAAGGAAAACATTTTTTTGGCTTTTGTACCATATTTCTTTTGTATGATCTGTGTTGTGGATTTTTTGGATGACATGTATACCTATACATTATATATCTATCTGCACTGAACATATATACTGTATACAGAGTCTTCCGCACCAGACATTTTGCTCTCATCAGAGTTTATTGCGGTGGTTCAGTAACATGGCAGAATTCTTCTGCACTGTATTTCTGTGAGAGACTTAGGCCCAACCATTGGATACCTCTTCAATACATAAAATAATTGTAGTGGTATATTTACTACACTAAGACAGACTGCACTATAATTATTTTTGGGTGAAACTTTCTCTGCAATTTGTTCTTTTCAAAACCAGGTCACACTGATTGATGCACTGACAATGCTTGCGTTGCACTGTAAGATGAATTTTACCCAGCCAATCAGAATTTTGCTGTTGCTCTGGCCTGAGTACTAAGAGAAAACTGTGATGCAGAATTTTAATTTTAATTAAAAAAAATCTATTAAAATGTATTCCTATTAAATGCACCAACCCATTTCTTACCATCGTCAGCGCTAATAAACCTTGACACAGTTAAGGTTGATTTTCCATCCTTAATTGAAATTCTGTGTTCTCCATCTTCAGATATGAGCACCGTATTACGTCTCCACTCTGCTGCTGAGACAGTGCCAAAATTGAGATCCCCTGGTTGAGGGCCACATGTTACAGTCACTGGTTGCTCATAAAATCCATCATTTGGCGAAAATGTCAGGGGACCCGAGGCTTTAAGGACAAAAATGTCGCACAATTACTAAACAAATATCTGGACCAACAGATATTCACAACATTTAAAAGCATAAATGTAAAAAACTACCTTACCCTCAAATATTACAGGATATAATTTTGCCAGGTTGTTAGATATTTTTAACTTTAGTGCCTGAAAGTCTGGTGTAATAGAAGAGGGACCACTGACTTCATATTGGGCAATGGTACTTCCACTCCTGCAACAGAGAACAGAGTTCCTTTAAAAAAAACGTAACCACAAAAGAGTTGCCAACTCTTAAGTTCTCACATGCTATATTCACTCACACAGGCCAAACAAGTTTCATCTCAAATAACAAAAACATCAAATGCCTTTAGTTATGGCAAATAAAATAAAATAAATAAATTACAGTAAATTGCAAATAATTAACAATTAATTTTTTCCTCTACTGGGTAAAGGCTAAATGTCAGACTATTTCCAGATTATATGTTTTTAGAATGAGTAGTAGAGACAGTTTTACTGCATGTTGAGTTTTCCCTCAGTCACATTAATTTACAACTTAACAGATGGAAATGTTTACAGTAATGTCTTAATTGTGATGAAATTAATAAACAGAATCATTGACAAACTGCAGCCTTTGCAAAGTCCAGAACCCGCCGGGAATGACTTTGACATCTTGCCGGCAATGCAAACCAACCATGATTGCTTGTGAGGCAAGATATCTTGCAACAATGGGTCCATATTCATGAGCCACAATGGCCAACAATGGGCCACAGAACACCCTGAGGACTGCACTTAAAGGCCTTCTCTAGGTCCTGAAATGTTGAACATATAAATTCCTCACTCGACCTGCGAGCAGTCTTTATCCTTCAAGCTCAGATCCTGGCAGCTTGAGGGCCATGCACAGGATCTTTGCTGTTGCTAGGACTGCGCACTTCTGGATATAGATGTCAGATGTTTTTTCCTGGGATCTGCTGGACCCTTTTCCCCATTTTAGGAATCACTGCCCCGGGTGCTGTGATTACCACTGGGACCCATGTTGCGTTTAGATTCCACAACATTCTTATTTAAAGTAAGGCTCCATTTTAAAACAAAAGAAAATAATAAAATTTGAAAATTTTGTCCTTCAAATTAAGTGGCTAACCTCAGAAAAATTAAATGAATTGGGAAAGAATTTAAATTTCCCCTTTTGTGTTTCACATCCTGACTAAACAGTCTCAACCAGTTTTGCAGATAATAAATCTCATCTTAAGTCTTAATAACTATAGAGTAGCAGGGCTCACTTTCTCCCCCCTCTTTTAATCAACTTCCCTACTAACTAAGCTCTCGCTTTTGCTGCCAGGATTTTAAACCTGGGCTTGAATGGAGTCGGGCACATTCTCATTTGCCTATTTCAAGCCTGGACCGATATTTAGTTTTGATTAAGTTCACTGTGCAGAAAACTCACATTTGTGTGTGGAGCCACACATGGTTAAGATGGATAGGGTGACTTTACTCATAATGGAGGAAGTTATCTCAGGGTGCATTTGGAATAAAAAATGGCAGTTTCTAAGGCCCCAGGCATGTAAAGGTTGTTCTACTTCTTTACTCTTTTGTGTACTTCTTTCTTCAATTCAATTCATTCAGTGCCTTCAACACATCAGTTGTTCTTGGAGGTTGGTAACTAATCTCATAGGGTGGGGATGATGATATTCCCCCCATAACGCTTTTGCATAACGTTTTTGCAAAATCCGTTTCTGTGAACGGACTTTGCAAAAACAAGTGGAATGTTTCAATAACCATACCATAAAAGGAGTGAAGAAAAAACCTTGTTAGGAATTGTGTAGTAATAAAAAAAAGACACTGTGAGTTACCGGAATTTAATTAATTTTGCTTGTATTCCTTGATTCAGTCCTTCTTCGCTGATCTGTTTGAGACAGTGGCAAAAACAGGGAATAAATATTCCATATAGCTAGTAGAAGGCGAAAAAGAGAAAACTAAATAACAAAGAAAAAAAGGCAAAGACTTACGGTGTTGCTAACAGTTTTGTGAAAGTCATTGGTTTCTTGATTGTATTCTTCCTTGAATTCAACATCCATAGTTATTTCAAATGTCTGTGTCACTGGTGTGGTTGTTGTGGTTGTTGTTGTTGTTGTTGTTGTTGTTGTTGTTGTTGTTGTTGTTGTTGTGTTTGGCATTGTTGTTGTTGTTGTTATGTTTGGCATTTTTGTTGTTGTTGTTGGTGTTGGCATTGTTGTAGTTGTCACTGATGGTAATGTAGTTGTATTTGGTGTTATACATGGATTGAAAGCTGTGGAGAATAAATTAAGATCCAAGAAAAAAGAAGAAAATTAACACCAGAGAATTCCAACAGAAATAAATGTATTAAAGACATATTTGAATACATCATATTCAGGTCACATAAAAATTATTTACTAAATTCTTACTTGAGATTGGTTCACAAATTTCTCCACCAGGAGGAAGCCCGTTGATGCACCCACAGGTTTTTGAGGTGACATTACTGCATGCACCATAGTCGACACACTTGTCACATGACCAAGCAAACTGGTCCTCACACTGACACTGCTGCACTCCCGTAGAGACTGGAGAGCACCCTTTTCAAGACAGTTAAAAGAATGACAAAACAAAGCTCATTCATATAGCACTATATAAAAATAGCGCAAAAATCACATAAATAAGATCAAGTCCTTACATGTGGTGAAGTTCAAGTCTTTTACTGTTAAAAACTCAATTTGAGGAGAGATGACATTTTTCATAACGTCTCTGAGTACAACAGTGATATTTGGGGGCACATTGGTTGCTGAGATGTGCAATTCAACTGCTATATAGAAGACCACTGGTGCTGTGAAGGAGAAAATGAGTGAATGCATCACATGAACCTGTCACAATGATGGGACACAATAAAATGTTGACAACAAGCTCCCATTTCAAAAAAAAAAAAAAGCAATTTCCACATGGTCAAAATTCTGTTGGCAGCAATCTACAATTAAATTTACCCCAGCTCTCAGTTACATGAGTCACTTGGCAAACAGATTCATTTTTAGATAATTTAAATAGCTGTATTGTTACAACAAAAGAGATTTGATTTATTTAGATTTTACAGTGCAAGTGATAATCTGGAGCATTGTACATTTCAAATATCATACCATTTGTTGATGTAGGTGTTGTTGTTGATGGTGTTGTGACTGTAAAAAAAGAAGAAGAAAAAAGCAGCAGTTCAGGTTTCAGCATACTTTTAAATATGTATATTTTTTCTTTTCCCACACAGCCAGAGAATCTAACGTACATGCTGCAACACTACATATTATATCTTAAACCCAAGTGTTTGCTTTATGGACATGAAACAGAACACTTAAAATCTTTTCAATCAACATATGAGCAGACATGTTGACACACATATTTATTGACAGTTGAAGTAATTTGGTCTGATATTAACACTGTGTGAGCTTTGACACAAAAGCATTTTAAATTTATACAGTCCTGATCAAAATTTTAAGACCACTTTAAAAATGGCAAAAAATCATATTTTGCATGGTTGGGTCTTAACAATGTTCTTCAACGTGCAACAAGAAGAAATGGAAATGAGACAATTCATTTTTTGAGCATGCAATTTATTGAAAACAATGCTTACACTGAAACAGGCTGTTTAACAGCTGATCAAAAGAACAAAAATCAGAGTTCCAAACATGGTCTCAGTAATGAGTAGCTGCACTGTTATTGTCGATCACTTCAAAGATTTATTGCAGAATCCTTGATGCAAGCTTTTCCAGGAGGTGAGTGGAAACATTTCTCCAAGTGGTGAAGACAGCCGCTCAAAGGACATCTACTGTCTGGAATTGTTGTCCATCTTTTAAACTTCCCTTGCCATCCATGCCCAAAGGTTCTCAATTGGAGGATCTAGATCAGGGGATCACGTAGGATGGTCCAAAAAAGACTGATGTTATTCTCCGGAAAGAAGTCCCTTGCCCTTGTGTACTGTAGCGTTGTCCAGTCGTTACCTCACAGACAAGGGCCTCAGTCATCAGGGATGCTCTCTGCAACATCTGGACATAGCCAGGGGCTATGTTTGACACCCCTGCACCTCCTGAGGCTCCATTGTTCCACTGAAGAAAAAGAGCACCCCAGACTATTATGGTGTCACCACCACTGTGGTGCATAGAAAACATCTGAAGTGGCATCTGCTTGGATTTTTTCTCATCAGAGAATAAAACTTTCTTCCACCTTTCAATGTCCAGTGTTTGGTGCTCTCTTGCAAAGTACAAACAGTCAGTTCTGTGGCGTTCCAGGACAAAAGGCCTTTGAAGATGTTTTTTTTATATTTGAAGACCTTCAGTCTCAGATGCCAT
>NW_005188471.1:25763-26636 GCF_000239375.1 Pundamilia nyererei
AAAAAAAAACCACAATCAAGAAAAGAGACAAAAAAAACCAAATACAAGAACACACCGTTATTTTTAACAACAGAAAGTTTACACTGAAGTTTAATAGATGATTCTAAGTAACCATAGCTATATATTGATGAGCACATCCTGGCCAGATACATTCAATAAGGTCTTTGGTGAAAGCACTTTTCTGTAGCAACAGCGAGAAGATTTCAGTGCTTACTTGAGATTAGTTTACAAAACTCTCCATTAGAAGGACGGAAATATCATCGAATTTTATGTGAAGAATGACATGAAGATGTAATGAAGGGATTTCAGAGTTTAGAGTGGGCGAGTAGGGATAAATATAGATAGAATAATGTGGTGTGGCTTGACATTGGGTGAGTCTATTTAAGAAATTGGATGCATTCCACTTTGCAATAAGTGAAATTCAACACGGACCATGATGGACCTTTTGTGCATTTCCACAAAAGGTATTTAAGGTATTTATTTAATCAGCAACACTGCTCTTATAATCTTAATTCCCATAGAAGCAGTAATATTTTATTAACAGCAGCTTACTTGCGAATTTTAAGTAAGCTCAACAAATATAAGCAAACACAAATTTTGTCTGTGCAGTTTGGATCACAGGGTATCTTGCTATTGCAAATGTACCATTTCTCTATTTTCTATGGAGAGTAAACAGGAACCTTAATATGCAATAAACAATATAGAGAAAAACACAAGATAGAGAGGACTGCAGAGAAGAAGTTGAAACTGAAGTTTTGTTTTTTTGCCATACTGTAAAAAGAGTTTAAAAAACAAAACAGGATAATAATTATTTTTGGTTGGTTTGCAATATTGGGGGTGTCTGTGCTGCAGAGCAAAGGGTTAGAAACTGGC
>NW_005188472.1:0-1625 GCF_000239375.1 Pundamilia nyererei
GATGGATGACGTATGGAATAAAACAAGTTGGAGGTGAACAGTTTCACCCCTGACTTGTTAAAATTAAATCCATTTGCTTTAAACAGATGCCTGCATACCCAAAAATTATTAAAATTGTTGATAAAAATGCACTGAGTGGTCAGTACATGCTGATATAAGCCATTTATTTAGTGCAAACAACCTGCTGAATCTCTCGCTTCCTCTTCTGACGGGCAGTACAGGTCCACTGATGAATACAGCTGCATTCAGAGAGTTTACAGTATTTAATAATCCAGTAAAGTCCCGTTTCAGAACCTCCGAATGTTGTTTGGACACATCGTTTGATTATAGTGTCAATTCCGTTAGAGTTACCATTTAAAAAGGTGATAATTAGAATACAGTTACTTTGTTGAAATTAATGGATTGCACGACAGTCTTTTCCTGTTTCGTATGTTAGGCTATCCCCTCTCTAATTCTGGTAATTCCATGCATTGCCAGAAACCAAAACAAAACACGCAATAAGAGGCTCTAATGTAAGCGTCTTAATAATGCTGGTGGTGTCAGTTACACAATTGACCCGGAGCCAGCACAACAGAGTCAACAGTGCACAGGCATGAAAACGTTTCTTACTTGGAAATTCCAACACCACTTCACATTTAGAGAAGAAAGGGATGGGCGAAATCTGACCAGTGCAATACAAAGTCTGTTTGCCAGCAACCAAGCTGCTCTCAGCATCAAAAGACTCCACCTCCAAGCTAAAGAAACATCTGGAAGTAAGTTCTTTCTTAAAAGCTAACATTAGCCTACTGCAACTACCTTGTTTTAGTTGTGGTAGCTACCTGGGTTATGTGCCACTTCAGCATCTTTGATGTACTATTGCTGTGTGATTTATTGCTATTACTGAAAACTACTTGCCACCAAGCTAACATTGTTAGCTGAGGTTAGTTCATAGACTGCAGGCTGTTAGATTTGTTAATGGAATACATTACAGACTACATTTTAAGACATGTATTCTGTAACCAGTAGTGGAATTTATTTTAAAAGTAACCTTCCCTGCAACTCCATAAAAATATTGAGTCAAATTAAGAGAATCTTGAACCTCCCGGTAGTGTCAACTTTTGCCCCGATCTGCCACAATCCTAGCTTTACGCCTAGTACAATGGATGCTGCTTTCAAACAATGGCCTGTCAAAGGGTTAATTGCTATAAAGGATTTTTATATTGACAATCATTCTGGTTTTGTTATCACTGACGATTTATGGGCTGAAGTGTTAAGCCGGATTAAACTATGTTCTGTTAACGCCCGGCTTCAGTTAATTCAATTTAAGGTTGTCCATAGACTGCACTATTCTAAAACCAAATTGAACAAGATTTTTCCTAACGTTTCCCCCAAATGTGATAAATGTAAACTTTTGGACGGTACTCTTGGCCATCTTTTTTGGTCCTGTTCTACGCTTACAGCCTTTTGGACTAGTATTTTTAGTTTCTATAGCATTGTTTACAGTGTTGGGGAGTAACGGAATACATGTACCGCCGTTACGTATTTAGAATACAAAATATGAGTAACTGTATTCCGTTACAGTTACCGTTTAAAAAGGTGGTATTCAGAATACAGTTACTTCGTTGAAATAAATGGAATACACTGGG
>NW_005188472.1:3447-19322 GCF_000239375.1 Pundamilia nyererei
TCTACGTCTGATTCCATGGAGAAGTTCAGGAAGATATGGGGGCCCTTTATAGACGACATTAAGAAGGACAGTCCACGCCCTGGGTCCTGACCACGTTGTTTTAACTGCTTTCATTCTGAGCTGTTGCCCATAACTGTTATTGCATAATTGTTATCAGCTCCTCCTAGCGATCTTTGGATTGGATTTTGTGGATTGGACTCACTAGATTGTGAGTTGTTTGACATGTATACCAGTTGCTTTTTTTTCTTCTCTGCAGTTTTTAATAAGTGCTGGCCGTGTACCCTGTTGTGGGGTTTGTTGCTCTGTTTTTTTGTTTTGTTTTTGTTTTTTTGTTTGTTTGTTCCTGTTTTGTTTTCGTTTTGTTTTTTTTGTTGTTATTGTCTTTATTGTCTATGTTCCTCTGTCCCGCTGTTTGTGAATGTGTAAAAATTTTGAAACTTGCATAAATGAATACATAAAAAAAAAAAAAGTAACCTTCCCAACTATGCTGACGTACACCAACATGGCACAAACAGGGCACAGGGCCACCTGGCACTGAGCTGTCACCCAGTCCCAGCCCGGAGTGGGAGCTGTCCATAGGTCAGCTGACTGGGATAGGTGGCATTTGACAAAGCCTCTGGAAGAAAAGCAGGGTTGGATCAAAGGAAGACCAATTCCCGTACAGCAGCAACCTGCACCAATCCCTGTGGACCAACACCAGTGGAGAGTTGCCGTTTTCCAGGAAGAAGAACAGGTGGCGATGTGTTGTCTCCCTGGAGACAACAAGGTCAACTTCCACCCTCCCGAAGTGGTACCACCTGCAGTTGGACTCTCCACTCCGTCACTTTTTGACATTCAGACACAAGCCCAGAGTCTAAACATGACACACTGACTATGTGGCCTCATAGGAGAAAGAGCAGTGCCCATGCACTGCATAAGGTCCATGCATAATAATGAAAATCATGAACAATGAAATAATGAAAAGGCTGAGTACATCTGTCAAAACTACTGCTATACTATGGAAGGTGAGCCATTCAAAACCTGCAATAATGGTCAATAGACCAAATCAATGAAATGTCTCAGTATGATACAACACTAAAATATGTTTATATTTTTGTATTTCATCATGTAATGACTCAGTATATGATGTAAGATTTTACATGAAGGAGTTTAATGAAAAACCATGTATTCATTACACGGAGTCATTGAAAATCATATGGTAAAGGTGAACAACAAGCAGAGGCTGAAGATATATAATGTCCTGTGTTTTGTTCCTAAAAATTCAAATATGACAAAAGTTCTTTCAAATTTTCAAAACTAAGTTTCATCTTGGTTGAAAATTTCTCTAAAAGAGACAGGAGTCAGCAACCTTTAACAACCAAAGAGCCATTTGGACCCGGTTTCCATGCAAAAGAAAACACTGGGAGCCGCAAATACTTTTTGACATCTAAAATTAAGATAACACTGTATATATTGTTTTTTACTTTTATGCTTTGTGTGAACAACTAAGCTGCTACAGAGAAAATTACATTTATGTAATTAACACATTTTGAACTCTTAAAGAAATATTACAAAAGGAAAGACACCAACCTGAACTAAGATGACCCATGTAGCAAACAAAAACTGTTGTGTGCCGCCACCCTTATGTCGCCTTTGAGCTTTTGGAGCCTTGACCTGGCTTTTAAAAAATAATTGGACAAAAAGCACTATGCTGCTGAAAGATGAAAACTAGATATTTGCAAAATTCTGCCTAATTATGTATGTTACCTGGTTAATGTGTGTGGCGAGGCGTGGTCTGCAGCGCCGCTGCAGGGGAGGCGGAAGCATCTGAGAGGCACCAGCAATCACGCCTCACCGCCTTAATGTCTGTGCTATCTATGCTCTTGTGTTGGTATGTGTTGGGTTGTGAGCTGAAAAGCTACAGCCGGCTGTATGCGTACAGCAACCGTGTGTGAAAAGTGATCAATAAAGAGATGCTGAAAAGCATGTTCACGGAAACATCGTTGGGTCTGCTGTGGTATGTTTACAATGGAACTTCTGCTCCTGAACCTCTGCGCACAGCGTCTGCAAATGCTGTACGAAGTCACTTTCATCTTTACGCAGGACTGTAAGCTGTCATCTGTGAGGCGTGAGCGGTGTTTGTTTTTAACATCGTTCACGGAGGAGAACAGCTGCTGACATAATGAGGATCCGAAGATCCATAATTGGCCTACCTGGGGTTGAAAGTCTCGATAAATGCATGGCGTTTTGGCAGGTATACCGGTCTCCTGGAGTGTGACACTTATTTTGAGCGATGAAAAAATAATAAAATATAATTTTATTTGTATATTTCAATATCACAATAATCTTCCAATTTAGAACTACAAGTTAAAAAAGAACTAACATAAATAAATTACACTTCAGCTAAATACTTCTAATTTATTTTCCCAAACCACGCGGAGCCGCACTATAAGGACTAAAGAGCCGCAGGTTGCTGACCCCTGGGCATAGATATTGGTTATGTTTGAATTTAAAGATGTTCTCTTAAACAACAACTTCTTTAAAACTATTTACCGACCTGAATATCTGGCTGACTTTTACAATGGACTTTGTACCTCAGTACCATCTCCATTTATGACTTACTAGTCGTGGTGATTAAACTGCACAGTAACCTTTTCAGCGAACACTAATCATTCTATCACAAAATAAGATATAACATCTGTTATATTTTGCAAACTTGTTTTGAGCATCATACACCAGTCTATATTTTCAGGACTAATTAATCTCATATTTTAATTTAATTACAAAAATAGACGGATTAATTTATATGATGTTTGAAAGAGGACACAAACCTTCTTTTGTAGAATGTTATAAATTATTTTATAGGCAATGAAAGAAATCAACTCTATAAAGTCTATAAATTATTATAGGGTGAGGTTTGTGAATTGTTGTCTGTGAACTCCTCTGGCGTGTTCAGTGAAACTTGTTGTTTGCGATATGTCATTTTGAGGCTTGTGCAATTCCAGTAGGGAAGTCCATATTTTAACCATTGGCCTCAAATACTGTGATAAACACACAGCAGTTCTGCACAGAAAACGCACAGTTTGTCAAAGGATTTGTGCACAGTGAAAATTTGGTTTGCAGTCCACTTGACAGAATGCGACTGTCATTAATCCTTCTGTTTCTCCATCTATGGGGACATGTGGAACTTTCTTTCTCAGAAAACGGTAAGTCAGACTTTTTAAAATGCTGTGTTCTTTGTTTAGTTTAAAAGAGAAGACATTTCTTCTACTTCTACTTACCCTCTTTTTTATTTGTTCTACTATCTCTTTACATATAAATGTAGATGTAATTTTGGAATCCTTGGTCAATCTATGTATATGTCTCTTTCCATGTTGTTTTTTTCAGTATGTTCAAGGCTTCCAAATGTTCCTCACTCCTATGTGTCAGAAAATACTAAAAAAGTTGAGTACCGCGAAGGAGATGTGATACATTTCACATGCGAGACTGGTTATATATCTGGTCCAACCCTCAGATATATATGCACAAATACTGGCTGGGAGAGTTTCCGTCAGGGAAAATGCAACTGTAAGTTAAATGGTTTGCCTGCTATTTTGCTGTTACTCTTATGACTGTATTTATAGGGTTACAAATAATCCTTAATCCCTTCTAAGATGCAATTCATAACATTTCACAAAATATCAATTACCAAAGTTTTATCCCAAAACTTTAGTTTTTTGGAATTAGAAAGAGTTGTACTGAGACAGTTGTAAAACTGCTGCAGTATGCTGCTAACAGTAATCTATTGTATGAAAATAGCAAATCGCTTCCTCAAATCCCTGCATCAATAACATTGTACCCACACTTCAACACTGTTATTAACAATGAGTTTTGTAAAAAATTTATGTCACTGTCGGCAAGCACCTGATTTCAATTAAAAATAAGCAATAATAAGAGAAGAATAAGGTCTAATTCATACTTACTCATGAAAAATATTCTCTTTTCTTTTTTTTCAGTAAAGCCATGTGAACTCCCTGAGGACGTTCCCAATGGCTATTATGAAATTATCCGCGGAGAAGAGCTCGTTTTTGGAACAGCTATCAAATACTTTTGCAATCTAGGGTATGTGGATCTATAATAATTCAGTGACATAATGTACGCGCTCTGAAAGTCCCATGAGGATTGCTTATATTTGTGTGTTAAAACAGAAACTCTTCAAGTTGTTTTAAGACAAAAGTCCCGTACAACAATGCTGTTTGGAAAAATGTCAACAAGAATGGGATAAAAGGAAGCCGTTATTCAAAGGAGCTTTGAAGAAGCCTGGCAGACTACATTAACTACATTATTCCTAAGACTGCATTAAAGAAATTACAAGAAAGCTTGCATAAGAGAGTTCAGGCTTATTTTTAAAAATGTTTAAACATAAATTTAGAACTCACTGTGAAAGTGAGTTCCAAGATCTGTTTCTGCTGATTTTTGCTGTACTTCTTGTGTTAGGTTGACATACCTCAGTCTTTTCTCCCAGTTTCCCTTCCTGAAGAATGGCCACACTTCCACTCAGGTCTTTTCCGATGAGGCTTAAGTGAACAGCAGATGATCAACAGTGTTAAGTGGTTTAGGTACAAGGGAAAACCTAAAAATAATTCAGTGTCCAATCACTGATGTCCAATCTCAAGACCACTTAAAATGGTTACTTGGAAGCAAAATGATTGCTCAAGTACTCTATAAATTTTAGTGTGTGGGTGAAAATACAAAATGAGATATGAGTTGTAATTGCAGGTATACAATGGGAGATAGCGATGGCACCCGAACTTGTCAGTTGGACGGATGGAGTAGTACTGTGCCAGTATGTGAAAGTAAGTCTTTCAGTCAACACACCAGCAATGTTACTTTTATCGACATTTGTAGTTTGAACTAGCTTAACAGTGTATATTTATAAGGTCCTCTGCTTACACTCGAAAAATGTGAAAATTTCAGTCGTCCTGTTAGGTATGAGAAATGAGCTTGCTGTATATACCCTGTGTACTACATTTTAAATATATATTGCTCAAGATTTGTACCAATTCCTGTGGATCCATATTGCACCTGCGATGGTATCACATGACATATAAAGCAAGAACTGGTGCTTGTATATAACCCAACCAGTCACTTAGGACAGTGTTTACCAACCACTGTGTCGCAGCACATAGGTGTGCTGTGAGCAATGATCAAGTGTGCCATGGAAGATTATCTAATTCCACCTGATTAGTACTCTAAGCGATCGGTGTAATGGGCAGAACAATTTCATTCTCTTCCAATAGAGGGTAGTACAACTACCTGCTCTAATTAAATGGGTTGCCAACTGCCATTAAAACAGAAGAAGACAAAGAAGAAATTACATAATACTCATGCTGTAAAACAATGGAGCACGTAATAGCAACAGATAAATATTTGAAAAGAAAAAGTAATCAGTCTGACCTGGTCCTGGGGAAAATTCTGACTCAGATGGAGGCCCTAGCATGAGTAGTGGTCAGAAGAAAGCAAAAAGGGTATACTGGGAGCAGATCAAACCAATTCTGCTATGCTTGGTGTGCAAGTAAAAATTATCAATATACTTTTGTGGCATTTTTGTTTGGTGATGTTTTTTCGAATGTGAAATATGTTCCGTGGCTCCCAAAGGTTGGGAAACACTGACTTAGGACACCTATTACACCTTTCGGCTTTTTTCTTACATGAACCTTGAACTCATGAACATATACTTACAGTCCAGTACCTCAGTACATCTTTTTGCTGTTATCAGGCATTCAGGTTATGCTACTAGAGGTTCATACTTTTAGCACTTCTTCTTCACTCCCCTCTATTTATTTGTGACTTGCTTCTTTCTCATATAGTTTATTTATCTTTCCTTATCTTTTTGTGCTCTTGCGTCTTCACCTTACATTATGAAGCATCTTGCAAAAACATTTTTTATGAATTCTTGGTATATGAATAAAACGTAATTAATTTAATTTAATTGATCAAGGTCAGTGATGTGTCACTCATGGTGAAATGGGATTATTGTGATGAAAACATTTTTAAACTTCTATTTTTGTTGCCCATATTTGTAGCTGCCGAGGGTTGTGAGAAACCACCACATCTTTCAAATGGAGACCCGAAGGAAAGTTCCAGACTGCAGTACAGTCATAGTGAAAGGGTTGAGTACATCTGCCAGGATTACTACAGAATGGAGGGTGGGCCGTACAAAACCTGTGTAAATGGTCAATGGACTGGAGAGATGAGATGCCTCAGTAAGATGTAGATCTCTTTATATTTCTGCATAGTCCATTCTTTGCATTCTGCTTTCTTGCAATTCAGAGGGGAGCACTATGGAGCCATTTTGCAGCCGCTATGTGCAAAACTATAAAAATAGTATAAAGGAAGTATCCTTGCTCGTGTTTAACTTTCAAAATGCATGTTTGGTTATCTTTAAATAAGCTTCTCCATGTTTAATAGTAGCATTCACAGGGCATAATAAAAAACTTTATTATGTCTACAATCGCAATAATGACTTTTACTTATTGTTTTCAGGAATCCCTTGTGCAGTTGGAGTAATGGACCCTAATCTGCAGGTAACTGGATTACCACAAGGGAATGAAGCGATAAGGACTGGGGACACATTACATTTTCGTTGTGCTGATCAGTATAAACTGGAAGGTTCTGAAGTAATCGAGTGTTTAGAAACTGGGTACTGGAATGCTTCCTTTCCATCCTGCTCTGGTAGGTTTACTTTAACTGAGAAAAGCTGACGTGACTTGACATGTTTTTTAAATGTCCATATATTTGTGTAACAATTATGTAATCATTATATTTCATTTGTTAAACTTATATAACGATTAAGATTTACATTTTATTTGGTTCCTTTGGGTCTAGACTACTGCTGCATTACACTTTAAACTGAAAGATTAAAAGACTGTCTTCTTTAAAACAGATGAATGCAAAGTCACAAGAAAATCAGACAGTGTAAGAATCACATCACACATACAAGGCAATCGGCTAAAGAAAGGACAAAAGCTAACCTTTACTTGCCTTACACGTAACCACTTTATGCAAGGCAATAAAACAGTTGAATGTTTGGCAAATGGACAGTGGAGCGATCCGTTTCCAACATGTGGAGGTAAGCCAGTTTTTTTCTATGTCAACTCACCCGTAATATGTGACAAGAAAAGATCATCCAGTCACAGTGCACTGCAATTTCAGGAGGCTTTAATCACATTTTTTAATCCCCAAAACAGTTACGGTTACTTTTACTCAGGCAAAAATTACACAGGAATTTTTTTTGGACAAGTCTTGCGGTTGATCCTAATTACAATCACTGTGTAGGAAATGTCATGTACATATGCGAAGCCCAGTCAGTAATAAGCGCCCAGATAAGCTGCTCATGTTAATAACAGCTGTAAATATAAAAAAGAGAAGTCGGAATAAACCCCCAGTAATTTGGAGAGTTGAATCTCTAAAAAATTTACACAAAAATTTACTGTAAGATGTTGCATAATGGTACTAATAGTATTGTGAATAGATAATAGTTTTTTGTTTGTTTTTTGTCTATATTCATTTAAGATCCTGTGGGTTGTGGGAAACCACAACCACTCTCAGATGGAGATACCAAAATCAGTACTAAAAGGCAATACAGCCATGGAGAAAGGGTTGAGTATATCTGTCAAAATTACTACAAAATGGAAGGTACACCATATAAAACCTGTGAAAATGGTAAATGGACTGGACAGATGAGATGCCTCAGTAAGTTATAGCTATATTATGTTGTATTTTCTAAGATTCTGCATATGTAAAAGTATTTTAGGGGTCCCAAGTTTTTTTTACTCTTAAATTTAGAGAAAATTGAGTTTACACAGGAATTAGCCTTTCAAGCTGTTGACATAATTTATTTGAGAAAGGATGCAGAATTTGGGGGCTTCATGTTCTTAGATGCGCTCTGTTTTATGTTATTTAAAAAAATGGGAAAATTAAGACAATTTAACATTAGACTTTCATAATTTGATATTGTGTGAGGTCTGTACTATATCTGGAGTTTTGATACAGATACAGATTGCATTTTATCAGACTTGCTTGGTTTTAAGCACTGTGCCTTTGTAATCAAGACTTGAATAGTTATATATGATGTATGTTGTGCATTCCTGCATTGGTGTACTGTACTGACATTAACAAAATCTTTTCTCTTAACTCTTACAGAACCCTGCACTGTAAATAGAGAAGACATGAACAAACACAATATTCAATTCAGATATGTCAGCGATGATAAGCTGTATTCAGAACATAATGATGTAATTGAGTTCATATGTAGCAGGGGAAGACGTGTTGGCAGTTTGGAAATGCGTCAGACGTGCATTGAAGGCGTAATGCATCTGCCCACATGCCAGTAACATTTCTGTCTATTGGATACGATGAGCATGAGCACGCAAATCTATAAATGATTAGTGCACTGATGTGTGTGGTCATTTTAATAAAAGCCTATGTACTCAGTCTGTGCTCTTCCAGTACATCTTTTTTTTTGTGTGTAAAATCAAAGTCATTCATAAATCCTTTGTGGACAAATACACAAAATGGTGGCCCTATCTTTCCAGTCTGAACATATTCTGATTAAATAAAGATAACAAAAAGAAGTAAAAAATAAATAAAATAACAAACTCCCTCCCTTTGGCAGGAGATCATACCTGCTATTAAAGTGTTTTTGTAACCTAGATGAGCACACACATGTACACACATGTAACAGTAATTGCATGTAATGTTATTTTAATAAAAGCATCACGGGGTCTGTTTTAATTCTTACATAAGTTTAACTCTGTTGTAAGTCTTGGGGCTTTGGGTTTCATGGCCTAACAATGAAACAACCCCTTTTCCACAGTCTTTTTAGGCCTGGAGTCCAGCATCCACTTATCATTTAAGTTGAGTTACTTTTGCCTTCCCACCAACTCGATGCATTCTGGCCATTCTCCCTTAACCCCTGGCATCAGCGAGGCTCTTTCAGCAAGAAAACTGCGCATCACTGGATATCTTCTCTTTTTCAGAAAATTCTTTCTAAACGCTAGCAAAGTACATTTGAAAGTCCTGTGCTTTGTACACCTAACCACCTATCCAGTCCTTCTCCGTAGCACTTGTACAACAGGAGTCCAAGGTTGTATTTAAATAGAGACATTTGGACAGAGCCACTGGACAGTCTGTGCTGTGACCTGATCTCTCTGGGTGGAGTTCGAGCTGGGGGAGGTCACTGAACAATGAAGCTACTGAAATTCTCCTCAGAAAACATTCGTCAAAAGAACATGAAGCTGTATTTAATCCTTCTGTTTCTCCAGCTGTGGGGGTGTGTGGAAGTTTCTTTGTCACAAAACGGTAAAGTGATCTATTATCGTTTTTCAGTGTACCTAAAATCACATGTTTTACCTTTGTGGAAAGGCAGTTAGACTTTAAGAAGAGTGACATATACACTGCGTGTGGTCATCACAGGTATTTACTTACAGCAGGGGGAAAAGCACAGTATGAATGTAGTTGTCTTATTTTTACACTATTACAACTATTTGAATTTACATGCATTCACACAACCCTAAAATATGTATATTTTTGTGTTAACATACATATATATGGTAGTAATATAATGTAGGACAAAATAGTAATTATAGTTGATTTTACTACTTGCTATGGGTTTTTTGCTTGTTTTTGTTTTATTTTGGGGGTTTTCTTTGAAGGGGGGGGGGGGCTCTAGTAATTTTATACTTATACTTATTTTTTCCCTTTACCATTAATGGTAATTAATGGTACATTTCTTATATTACTCTTTAATTATGTATGTCAAACATAAATCCTGCTATCTGTGTTATTAGGTGAAGTATATCCACAAATTATGTAGATGCAACTGTTTTGTGGTCTTAACCATTTAGGAGAATGGTTGTAGACATACTTTGATTTTGTAACTGTTTTCCTTGTAGAGCTTCAGTCATTCTTTTTTAACAACTTTATATGTGACGAATTGTAACTTTTTCTCTTTTAGAGTGTTCAGAGCTCCCAAATGTTCCTCACGCTCATGTGTCAGAAGGAACCAGCAAAGTTGTGTACCAGGAAGGAGATGTGATACATTTTTCTTGTGAATCTGGTTACATATCAGATCAGATCTCGAAATTTATATGCACAGCTGATGGTTGGCTGGTTGTCCATCAGGGAAAGTGCTACTGTAAGTTGCATGGCTTCATGTTTTTATCATCACTAACTAAACTTGTGCTATTGCTGCACTGTGGATGTAATAACTCATGTAAATATGTTTTGTTTTTGTTTTTCTTATATTACTAAATCGTCAAAAACTCTACAGTCATGAAAAGTGTATGAATACCTCAATTATTTATATTACAGAGTGCATATTTTGTTTTTGTTAGGGTTCATTAATGACAGCATTACCCTGACTCTTACTCTAACCCAACCATACTACATGCTATGTACCCCCAAAAAATGTCACGTGAAAAGCTGAAAAAATGAAACACAAAAAGTTGTAAAGCATACCAAGAGCAGCATTATATGGATTTTCATAGGATCGACCCATTACAGGTCAGGTAAGGCGTTGGGTTTAGAGCTAAATAGGTACATTTTCTGGAGGCACACAATAGGCCTGGTTATAAAAGTAAAAAAAGTATCACATCAGAAAGATTGTTCCAAAGCATGATTACCCATGTTCCTCTGCTCAAATTTGGTGATGGCCAGCAGAGCTCAGCCAGCCTCAACAACCCTTGTCCTAAAACAGGGGTCAGCAACCTTTAACACCCAAAGAGCCACTTGGACCCAGTTTCCACGCAAAAGAAAACACTGGGAGCCACAAATACTTGTTGACATCAAAAATGAAAATAACACTGTATATATTGTTTTTTTACAATATATACAGCACTATGCTGCTAAAAAATGAAAAATAGATATTTGCAAAATTCTGCCTAAATATGTATTTTACCTGGTTAATGTGTGTGGCGGGGCGTGGTCTGCAGCGGCGCTGCATGGGAGTCGGATGCACCTGAGCAGCACCCGCAATCACGCCTCGTCTACTTAAAGTCTGTGCTCTCTCTGCTCTTGTGTTGTCGGACTGCTAGCTGAAAAGCTACAGCCGGCTGTATGCGTACAGCAACCGTGTGTGAAGAGTGGTCAATAAAGAGATGCTGAAAAGCATGTTCATGCAAACATCGTCGTGTCTGCCGTGATATGTTTACAATGAGACTTCTGCTCCTGAACCTCTGCGCACAGCGTCTGCAAATCAGGGCTCTACGAAGTCACTTTCATCCTAACGCAGGACTGTAAGCTGTCATCTGTGAGGCGTGAGCAGTGTTTGTTTTAACATAGTTCACGGAGGAGAACAGCTGCTGACATAATGTGGATCCGAAGATCCATAATTGGCCCACCTGGGGTTGAAAGTCTCAATAAATGCACTGCGTTTTGGCTGGTACACCGGCTTCCGCAAGTGTGACGCTTATTTTGAGCGATGAAAAATAAAATATAATTTTATTTTTATATTTCAATGTCACAATAATCTTCCAATTTAGAACTACAAGTTTAAAAAGAACTAATACAAAAAATACACTTCAGCTAAATACTTCTAATTTATTTTCCCAAACCACCTGGAGCCGCAGTATAAAGACAAAAGACCCCTGTCCTAAAACAACTGCACATTACTGGCATTACTATCGTTCGTAGCAATGATGGGTCGTCATTTCCTTATACATACATATATATCTTGGCTTAGTCACTCAGTATGTTTTCAATCTTTGTGTATTTTTCTCTTCTTTTCCCATTTTATATTGTTTTGTGTATTAGCATGTTCAACGCTTCCAGATGTTCCCCATGCCCAAGTAACACAAGAGACAAGAACATCTCAGTATCAAGCAGGACACATGATACATTTTGCTTGCGAACCTGGCTATACATCAGCTCTCACCATCAAATACGTATGTACAACTGAGGGCTGGCAGCCACTCCAAAGGGGGTCGTGCTACCGTGAGTTCAAAAGCTTTCTTTTCTTCTCTCACTCTCATGTGAATGACTACAGTTCAATAAGCAGAGATCATTAAAATGAATTTAACATAATTTATTGATCTATAGAATTCAATTTAGGTTGTTGGTGATTACACTCTGGAAATGAAGATTGAGGCTTGAATGGAAGCCTGGGAGAATGACCGATGAGCAGTGAGATTTAAAGTACATGGAGTGGAGACTGATTGGCCGGAAGACAGCCAGCAGAAATCTGATTGGGCTAGACCAGTGATTGCACAATTAGCTTCACAGCATGGGAAACTGGAAATGATGTAAAGCTTAGATTAGCCAACAAACACCAGGGAAGCAGAAATGTGTGACTACAGATTGTTCTTAACGAACTTACGTATGAACTTCATTTGGTATTATCTCCTTGGACATATAATCTCATTTACTCAGATGTGTCCTGCCTTCATTAAGACTGCTATGACGGTCTTTATTTCTATATATATTTTTCCTGCACACAGACAAAATCAGAATTTAATTCTAAATGATTTTTAATATGTAGAGACTTTGTCATGTCAGATCAGACTCCAAATATATTTGAATTCACATCAGTCATCATTTTATTCAACAATGTTTCTGTCAAGTCATTATGAAATATGACCCAGCATCTCGATGTCAGAAAGATCAGTTTAACCCTCTGGGGTCCAGGGTATAATTGGCCATATTTGACTACTTGTTTGGTATCATTATTTTCAGCACAACCTGAAATATCTGAAATTTGAGTTATTTTTTCATTTTGGCATACTATATTACCATAGTTGATCTAAATTCAGAGAAAAAATTCAAAATCCGAGTAGAAAAAAGTTATATTTTTTACTGTAAAACCCACAAACATGTTTAACGAATCATTTTCATAACTTGAAATGCAAATAGAAATTGTACATTTCTAAATATTATGCACAAGTTTTGCAAAGAAAGTTATATGGTACTATTTACCTAAAAATGCAGCCAATGCCTCAGGCATATAACCGTTTAAATCTATTTACAGAACAATCAGGTGATCTGCAACAAATAAGAAAGCACACAAATTATTTGTGCCATGTGTTTTCAGTCATTCCTTCAGGTCGTCTGCTCGTCCACACCATGTCTTTAGGTATCATGTCAGTTCTCCATGTTTAAGGTTTTTTCATGTTTAATTTTTAGTTCACCCAGTTTAGGTTATTGTTTAGTTTCACCCATGCCCTTTGTTTGTATTTATTTTGCCAGCCTTAATAAACTGCTTGTTTTTTGTTAATCCACATCACGTTTCATAGTTTTTGGTTTGCACTTGAGTCCTTTTTCACAACACATACAGTCTGCCTCAGCCAGACTGTGACAGAAAAGTCAGACTTAATGACAGGTCAAAAACTATTCACATTTTTTCCAGAAGCATTGTATTTTTTCTTTCACCAAAATATAGGCTAGAGTTAAAGTTAGCCACCCTACATAAGGAAACTTATAGGGTTAATGAATTAAATCTTAGCGTGTTAAACTGACACAGCAGATGGTTTGCTTACACAGGTTGTCCTTGTAAACAGTTTGCAAAGGGCAGATATTTTGAAACTATTTGCCTGGAAATTAGATAAACGTTTTCCATTCCAGGGTGGAATGATTGCATGTCATACATCTTTAAAAAAAAAAAAATTGAGTGCTCAATGTTAAATCAGTCATTCCACACTTAAAAACAGGATTTCAACAATCATTCAAAGCCCAAAATTACAATGATATCCATGTTGATCCGTGATGATTGTAAAACTTTTGACCACAGCTGTAGTTTTGACAGTGGTTTATCTCCACTGGTCTGAACCTTCGTGTCTCCAGCACAAATACAGACACACAGGTTGAAACCTGGCAAAATGGATTCTGACATGATCTGGCAAATATAAAAACTGCAGCAAATATAAAGATTCTGGCCAGTGATTTCTACATCTGAATCTTGCCTTTTGAACTGTTTTTTTTCTTCTGTTCAGGTTTGATCTTTGTGTATTTTGAAGCATAATTTAAATATCCAATAAGATTTCATGATTTTTTCCGCTCTTCTGGTGTTCACTAAAACCAACTACTCTCTTTCTTGCTCTTTGCAGCTTTGTTACATAAACTCACATATATTCTACATATTTTGCTTTTTTCAGATCGATCTTGTAAAATCGGTGTTATGGATCCTCATCTCTACGTAGCTGGATTACCACCATCAAATGAAATAATGGCGACTGGACATAAATTGCGTTTTCTTTGCAGCAACACAGGTGTACTAATTGGGTCTACAGAAATTGAGTGTTTAGAAAATGAACAATGGAATTCCCCCTTTCCTACTTGCTCTGGTATGTGTACTTTTATTACCACAATAACGTGAGGTAACAGAAATGAGCTGTGACTATGATAAGGGTTTCTGTTTTAAGTTGCTGTTAGGAGCAATTTTGTATTGCAGGAAAACATCAGCATTCTGTAGCAGTTGTGTTGTTGCCCTTGTATCACATAAATCATTAATATAATGATCCTGATGAACCCTGTAAGGTCAAAGTCATCATAGGAAGTATTCTAATCCTAATCCTATATTTTTGATCTGCTGTTTATGTCTAATATTGTAGGTTCTTGAGATAACGGCTGTTGTGAACTAGCATCACATAAATATTACTGAACTGGATACATTTTCCAGTTTTCATCTTTTTAATCTTTCCTAATCATTTTAAGAAAGAGACACCTGTCTATTTGGAAAATGTCTCTTCATGAACGTATTTTTTATACTGAAATCTTTTACTTTCAAGTTTTTTTTATATATTGAAAATGTAATGCTGATTTATTCAGATATTTGCATCACATTTGGTTTCTTGTTCATACTGTAAATCTCATAGTAAAACAGATTCTCTTCTTCAAAACACAGAAATGTTCAGTCCCTTAAGTACCCACCAGTTTAAGGTGCCAGTTTAAAATATATATTTGCTAGTTTTGTTCTCCCTGTTATGCTGTAGCTAAAGGAGATTTGTTGAGGTTTAATGTAAATGATTGAAGCTTGATACCATTTTAATCTAAAATTAACAAGGGGATTTGAAAGCTTAGTTGTCTAAGGCAAAAATGCACACTGAAACTAGAATGAAATTAGAATATCGGGTTTTTGTTCAAAACTATCAGTTTCGAATGATATCCAATGACTGATAGCTGTGGTTATCAATATCTGTCAACAATAGGGAATTTTCTCTGCCGAGATATCATTTCATTCACTGTTGATCAGTCTGCCCTGCTTAAAGGAAATAATGGGCAACTATTGTCCACATTAGAAGACTCAAGTGTGAAGAACTTTTATAGGAATTAAGGTTGTATTTTTCTGCCAGGTGCTGCTAATTAAATTCACTACATTAAACAGATCGTCAGCAATCATTAGCACTGCTATAAACACAGATGTTTTGGAAGTTTGTTCATCTGGATCATTCAGTGTGTGTTAACATATACTTCCCAGCAATAGAACAGTTATTCGTCAACTCAGCTAAAATAAACTATTGCTGTGAATAAGATTTAAAACTGGAGTCAAGTTAAAAACACTGCTGGCTGTCATTCTGCCTGCTGACATATTTCATCTTTATTCATCTTTTTTTCTCTACACTTGGTTAACGGTAGAATTGCCATTCTTTTCTGACTTCTTAAAAGACTGGACATTTATTACTTCTTAATTACAGCAATGAGAAACTGAATGCCTATTAATAATAAATATTTAAAGGGAAAACTTGCTTAGTTTGAAAATGTAGTGAGAAAGTGTCTTATTACTTTGAATCTGATTTGGTTTCATGTTTATAATGTAAACCTCACAATAAAACAGATTCTCTTTTTCAAAACAGAGAAATGTAGAGTCCCTGAAACACCAGCAGGTCTAACAATCACCACAGATGTAACAGACGATCAAATGAAAA